>NW_026900143.1:0-136014 GCF_033153095.1 Gastrolobium bilobum
TGCAGTATTGTCCAGTCTCAGTTTATCCAGCTGCTTCTTCATTCGGAACACATGCCCATACAGCCCCTTCCAGTTCCCAGTACCATGGAGAGGCCAGTTCACAGGCAACCTTCATGGCCACACCGGCACCCTTGTGGCAGGGAGAGAGCAACTCCCAGTCGAGTCAGGGCTTAGACGAGTTTGTTGAGGGATACAGGTCTCACCCTTTCTTGTGACCCCTACACCTACACCTACAGCATATGCCACCAGCATCATGCAGGATGTTGGGGGCAGTTCCATTCCATCCTTTTCACGAGAGAGTCTTGAGTGCAGGACGTTATAGAAGGTGAGGTTAGACCAGCTGATCAGCACGGTGGTCTGCGGAGGAACCCTGAGAGAGAGGCCAGATTTAGATGTAACCTATCCCCATACGATCATGACCCGAGATTCTGCCATGGTGATCATGGACCCCATTGACATGTTGATTTATGTGTAGCATATTTTGGCTCATGTATGATGGCCATTTAGCTTATTATAGACATTAGACATCATCGCATATATGTTTATTTTATTTTGGGTCGTGTACGTTGGACATTTATGTACATATTTATGGTTTGGTTATTTTGGATGATGTACGGTGGACATTAGGGTGGATGTGTTTATGGTTATGTTATTTTGGATGCTGTTATTGTCGTATATATAGTTAGGTTTATGGCATACTAATTGATGTTGTGTAAACATGTCGGCTTACTATTATATTATCGATTAAAACATTTACCCTTATTTTGCAACCAAAGGATGACTTAGATACGTGCAGTTACTAATTTATATAATAATAAACCTGCAAAGTTACATAGTATTTTAAACTGTGAATGCAACAGAAATTATGTCTGCTCAGTAGGTTGGCGTCTTGGACAATTACGCTTATTGTGGCCCACAACTCGACAATAACCACATCGCGTATGAATAGTTGACCCTTCACGAATGTCCATCTCGTTTTGTATACGAGTGCTTTTAGGCCTTCCTTTCTTACGCCGCATCAACACATTGGGAATCACAATTGGTCCCTGACTTTGTGGGATAAAATCCTCATTGCCGATTGGGTACCATTGCCCTGCGTATACCTTACATTGATATGCGGCAGTGTAAGCTGGATCAATATATTGCATTGGATCGTGATTTGTGGATGTGCATGCTGCTATAACATGACTACATGGGTATCTAAAAGCAGTAAATTCACCGCATTGACATGTTCGATCAGGTAATGAAACCGACCATTTCTTTCCACCACGATGAGTTCTTTGATTGTACGATTCTTGCACTTCAAATCGTGTCTTTTGAGGGTCATAAACTGTTACCCAGTGTGTTGCGGCATCTTGCTGATTTATCTCATACGCTTGCCAAAAGACTTTTGTGAAACGATTACCCCTGGTCATTTCATCACGTGCCTCTTGGCCGTGTGTCACAAAATATTCCACCAATCGGGCATATGTGAGCTGCACCAATGCCGTGATAGGAAGGTTTCTTCCGCCCTTAAGGACTTTATTAACACACTCTGACAAGTTTGTAGTCATGTGACCAAACCTTCTACCACCTTCATCGTATGCAATACTCCATTTCTCTTTAGGAATACGATCTATCCAGGCAGCTATTTGAGGTCCTGCTTCTTTAAATTTTTCCAAACCAGCGTCAAGATCTAACCGGCTAGTTGTATAACCTGCATAAAGTAAGTATGGCATAAGTGTGTGACATATCTGAACACCAAATAAAAACATTACAAGAATTGTAACATGTAAAGTTACCTAACTTCTTCAGTTGCTTCTTTAACATTATGTTCTTGAACTTATGGTTGAAATTACTACCAAGATGTCGTATACAATACACATGGTACGCTTTAGGTGGCTGCCATCCCAGTGCGGCATTGTTGACGGCAGATATAATGCCTGCATGTCGATCAGATATAAGACAAATGCCTTCTTTTTGTGTCACGTGCATTCGTATTAGGGCTAGAAACCACGTCCAGTCTTCAAGATTCTCCCCTTTTACCACGGCAAATGCAATGGGTAAAACGTAATTGTTTCCATCAACCGTAGTTGCTATTAATAGGGTCCCCCGATATTTACCATATAAGTGCGTGCCATCGATTTGGATCACAGGTTTGCAATAATTGAAGGCATCAGCACACTGTTTGAAAGTCCAAAAAACCCTGTCAAACACCTTTCGAGATTGATCCAACCGGTTGTCAATAAAATGATCATTAAGATCCAGCTTATATACAGCCCCAGGTGAAAATTTCAACATGTAGTCCAACCACCTTGGCAGAAAACCATATGATTCATCCCAATCCCCATAAATTTTGACAATTGCTTTTTGCTTTGCCTTCCAAGCCTTCCTGTATGATACATGAAATCCATGATTTGTTGCTATCCTTTCTTGGATAAGAGAAATTTTCACATTTGGCTCCTCCCTTATCATTTCTGCATTTTGGAAGTACAATTAGTTTATGATAACTTAGTTATATAATATCGCACATTATAATAAATATACATACCTAGAATCATTGAACATATGAAATTTGAATCCAGCTGCTTGTGGTCTTGAGAAAGAGTCTGGTTAACACAGTTATGTTCGTTAACCCACTTGCCGATAATCCATTCCGTCCCTCCCGTTTTAACGTGTGCCCTCACCCTCCACGGACAATTGTTGTTGTGATTTTCGCAAACCATGATTAATCTTTTCGTATCACTTTTACATACAATCGCGGTGTGGTGCTGCCCCATACAAAATTGTTTGATCGCCATCTGAACATCGTGCTTGTTGTCAAACACCTGGTCTTTATACAGTTCATGACCCATCTGCCAGTTAGGTGCTTGTGCTCCATCTATTTCTGGCAACTCCTGATCTGGGTGAGCCCAGTTAATACGCCTATAATGACTTATTTGAGCCCAAAATGGTGTCTGTCCTTCACCTGTATCAGCAGTGCATTAATAATGTATACAAATCAACATGAAGTATGTATAAGCACAATTTTTTTTTATATTTACTAACCTGCCACTCTGGGCTCGTGCGTTCCAACAATGCCCGGAGAAGGAACCGCATAACACACAGCAGTGGACGGACATGAATCAAAATCTCCATCCACGTCGGTGTCCGAAGAGTCACTGCCCGGGACTAACCCTTCGTCCACCTCTTCGTTGGAACTGTCAGTTCGCCATGCCGAATCATACATATCGTGAGCAACGTCATATTCAGCACACATTGGTTCGGGAAGGGGTGGTTCGGGTGACACATTTCTGTCTTCAGGACTCACAACTGGCTCCATGTTAATGTCAATAACGTTAATTGAAGGGAGAGAATATTGCGGACTCATAACCGGCTCAATATTAATGTCGATAGAGTTAGTGGAAGGGACTAAATGTTGACTGCTACACTGTCCACCGGAGTCTACTTCCGCGTATAGTTCAATAAATGTGGAGTGTGAATGATTCCGAAATGCATTTACCACTAAAGCTACATCTTCATCCTCAACGATCTCTACAGGAACCCAACTTTCAGGTCCAGAGGCACATCTAGCAGTCAACCGAGATAAAACTTGGCCTCGTTGTAATCTGAGCTTCTGATATATTGTCTTTTTTAGTTCATTAAAACTACACCGCGAGCTCATACGAAATATTTTCGTTTCTCCTTCGAAAACTTGGCCATTTGGACCCAAATATTTTCTCCCATTGTAATATAACAAAGCAATTACTGAATCATTACCGTCACTCATTTTCTAACTAATGACATAAAATTACAAGAGAATAATTAATTATAAAATCAGGAGATGTTTCATAAAATAAATAATAACATAAAATAACATAAAATTACTGAATCCTAACCTTCGCAATTTTGGCGCACCCTTTTTTACTTCTTCTGGTTACTGGATGTTTCATGTTTTGCTACTATTTATAGAAGAACCAAACCTGGTAGGCCGCTCAGCTAGAATAAGGGGGTGATGCCACGTGTATGGAAAGTACGACCAAACCAGCTAGGCAGACCAGCGCGATTCAGGGGGTGCTGACACGTGTCTGAAGGTACACCAAATCTAGCCTAGTTGCTCAGCGTGAATGGTGCTCTGCTGACACGTGGCCTGCTTTACTGAACGTACAACTAATACAGCTATACGGTCCAGCGCGAATGCTACGACGGTGACACGTGTCTTGCTTTTCAGAGTGTGCAGACTGGTTGATTGACAAACGATTCCAGCTTGTCAGAATAGCGAGAATGGGTCTCCATGGTTAAACGCCACGTGTCATCTTTTAATCTAGCTTGGACTTGTAGCGGGATTGAGCGTGGCATTTTGGAAAAATCAAAATGGAGCGTGGCATATTGACAATTTTTTATTCAAAATGGGTTACTTTGGTCAAAGTCCCCCCTATGTACCGCTGGTCATGGCTTCTGTAGAAAAATCATGTTATCAGAAGATTTGTCTCTTCAGGAATCTTCCGTGCATTCTAGAGTTTGTAATATATAAATATATATATATATAGGGGCAGGATATTCTTACACTGGTGTAAGAAGTTAGAAGTCTTACACTCAATATTGACCATTGATCCACTTGTATCCAATGGCTCACATTACTTAAAAATTTGAGCCCTTAGATATAAATAGGATCAGTGGACAAGATTAAGAGTGTAACTTACACTGGTGTAAGATGATCCTAACCCATATATATATATATATATATATATATATATATATATATATTGGTAAACAGAGTTTGTAATATTTAAAAAGTAATACAGTAGTTATTTTAGAGAAATAGTATCAAACTAGAACCGTACATTTTTAAACTTTCACATAATTTGGGACTCCATAAAAGTCAAACCATATTAATTAATTGTTAAATTTGTATTATTCTATTTTCAATTAAAATAGTTAATAATAACTTAAATTTTGTCCAATTACATTTCAATTGTTAAACTTTCATATATTGTCATCTAAAATAAAATACAATGACATGCATCCATCTCATTCGCTTACTTTATCGTCTAAATATACATCGTGTTATATTAATTTAAACTTAAACTAATTTTACGCTTGTCATAAAGATATATTTTAGTTTATATGAAATTATGGGTTAATTAATTTCCATTAATTAAAACATTCATAAGTATAAAACGAAATAATTAGAGCGAAGTTTTATTTTTATTTTTTTTGGTACGAGGAGTTAATTTTGATTCTTATAGATATAAAATGAAGTCAGGTTAAGAAAAAAAAACGTCGTTGCTGGCCAAATTACCATGTCTATATGTTCTTGATAAAATAAAACCGCATTTAAATGACGGCTCTCCGGCCCTTCATATATATTTTTCTCACATTGTTTTTTATCTTTTTATTTGAGAAAAAATATATAGAGAGAATGTGGAGCGAAAGAAAATATTAAACTACATACTTTTATTTTTGTTATTTAAAAAAATATAAAACAATGAGAAAATAATGTCCCGATAGCATTAACATGTCATATGAGACAATAATTAGTTTGAGTAAAAAATAAGGGGTATATTATTAACACACTCTTTAATGTATATTTTTGTTATTAATCTTTTTCTCAAAGAGTTAATTTTATTGGTCCATGATGAATCTCCAATTTATTATGTATTAAGAGTCAATATGAGTATGAAATTAATTAAAAATAATTAAAAGTTATGAGAATTATAATTAAAGCGTTATTTTATTCTTAGTAATATTCTCATAAAAATTCTCATATTTTGCAGTAATTTTCAGCTCAATAAAAAAATAAATTGGAGAGCTCAAGTGAATTTATTTTGGATTTCTAAATCATATAATTGATTGAAGATCTTATTGAAGATTTTCTTGAATATTTTTAAGAAATTTTTTTCCTTTAAATAAAATTTTAGGGCTCGTTTGGTGGACATAATAGGATAAGAACGGATAGGATAAGAGAGTTGGATAAGGGTAGGATATGATATGGAGCTGATAAGCCTATATCATGTCCTATGTTTGATGGGCACCTGATTATCAATCTGATAAGATTATGTTATCTTATCATGTGTTTGAGGCGAACCAGATATCATCACGATAGGATACAAATAGACTAAAATACCCTTTTTAACATAATCTCATGTAATTTATCAAAAACTAATTTTAAATTTTTTAAATTTATTTATACAATACAATTCTAACATTTATAATTTTAAACAAAATATTTTTAATTAACTTTTTCACTCTTATGATTTTTTCTCTCTCTTCAAGCGAGTATTTCCCTTTCTTCTTCTTTCAGTTCTGTTCCATTCTTAAGTTTCTTTCTTTTTTGTTTCTTTTTTAAGTTCCATTGGCCAAATTTAATCACAAGAGGTTGTTGAGTATTCGGTCTCAGCCGACCACCGCTTGAAGACTCTTTATCTTCTGTGTTTTTTTTTCTCCCAAATCTAAGCTGCCATAAATCTGGATTTTTTTCCCCACCTGAATAGCATCAATGGTGGAAACATTTGTTTCCACTAATCTTATGCATTTACACGTCGATCCCAACCAGTTTGAGAGAAAAAACGATCTCAAGTACGATTCAGATCATGTTGGGTAGCGTGGGGATATATTGGGTATCCAATATTGGTATCCTATCCTGTTGAATCCTAACCCAGCTCCCCTCATAGGATAAGAAATCATGTATTGGATAGGATAAAATAAGACAATAGGATAAGCTAATCATATCCTATTGACCCACCAAACAAGAGATAAAAGTAAGATATGATAAGTTATCATATCCTATCTTCTTTATCAGGTGCTCCAAACAGAGGATTTGGTTAAAGATATGATTGGAAGTTCTAGTAAAGATTCCATTGAAGATATTATGAAAAATTAAAATATATGATTTCAACACTATAAAAAGGCTGACACATTCATAAAGAAGGGAGCTTTTGACAAATTGGAGATAAATAATCCTAAATTGAGGAGGGAGAAACAATTTTCATTGGGAACGGGTTGAATTCAAGAACAAGCTGAGAGTTTTGAGATTCTTCACGCCATCACATCAATGGAGTTTGGAGAATTCTCTTTACTTTTTCTTGTCTTTAATTTTGCTATGCTAGGCTAGATCTTTTTTGTAGTTAGGGACAGATGGATCTTATTTGATTCTAATCCTCGTGGGAACGTACAATCTCGTACTCACATATACTTTATCACTTTTATGACCGGTGCACTTGTCAAAGTCGAAACAATCCGGATCACTTTTTAAAATATGTGTGAAAATTGAGTCGGTTTGGGGACCTAATTAGATTTTCTCCCCACGATCCAGGACCAAACAGTCCCATGGATAAGATTGTCGTAGACGTGTGACTCATCTATCGCTCACCTCCTTCACCACCCATATTATTTACTTAAAAATTAGAAATAAAAGTTCACTTCTAGTAAGCATGTGGATCAATTCGTATAAGGTTATTCCTTTTTAATTAGGGTCTCAAGTTCGAGTGATAGATATGCAATTGTGTTAAATGTTATGTTTTATTTAATAAAAAGTATTTTTCTGATGTGGGACCCAATTAGCCGTGTAGATCTGTCATAAATTTTCTGACGTTGATGTCACGGGAGAAGCTGGGCTAATCATGCATACATCCATTGCAACACTAAGTTAATGATGTGTGTTTTATAGTATCTTTTTCTGGCTCCATTGCAGTACAGAGAGATTAACAACCTAGAAGCTATGGCGCAGATGCGCTCACGCTCACTCTAATATGCTTTTTCTTCCTTAATTGTAATTACTTACAGCTACAAGCTAATAAAACGAACGATCGTTTTGTTAAATTTACACGTAACTTGATCATATGAAAAATCTTAATATGTTCATTTCATTGTTAATAAATCTTTATAAATTCTAATAGAATTCCACCTATTATATATTTATTAAGAGAGAGGTAAATAAATTTTTTTAAAAAAAATATTGTCATACAAAAAACTTAAATAATAATAAAAAATCTGTTCTCCAAAATTTGTGTCCTATTTAATGTCTTTGAGTATGTTTGTCTTTAACATAACTTTAATATATGACAATCTCACATGAAAGATTCGTTTTCAAATCTCCTGTCGAAATAATAATAGAATGGCTTGATTGAACATAATTTGTAAAATAGGTGCAGACAAAAACAAAATTGAATATTGTTGTATAGATATAAGATTATTGTTACATAAAATTTACGTTAATATCGTCGTATTAATTTCTTATAAGAAAAAACAAGGTATATGTAATATTGTTGTTAAAAAAAACTATGACAATTCATAATCATTTATTTTGATGATTTTATTTAAATTTTCATTTATTAAATTTTGATTAATTTGAACTTATATTAATATAATTTTATAAAATTAAATTCATATATTTCAGATTAAAATAAATTAGTATTAATTTTAAAATAAATGAATTAAATGATATGGAAAAACTCATTTTAGAAATTAAAATAAATTTCGTTAGAATTTGTATTTTTAAAGTTTTAAGATATATTATAATTATCGAATAGAAAAATAATTTAAGTTGTATAATAATACAACAAAATTTACATTTGATATATAATAAATATAATAATAAAAATCAATAATAATTGATTCAAGTGTTAAGAAATGTGTTCCTCTTAATTTGAGATTTCGATTTCAAGCTCTGTGAACGAAAAAATGATCTTGAGAAAGCCGTATCTTTTAATGGCTTTAACAATGATCGAATTGAATTAGTTAGATAATTAACGAACTGGTGGATATATCCAAAAAAGTATAATACTAAAAACATGGAATTAGCATTTTTGTTGTAACATTATAATACCATGCATCTTCCCCCCATAAATCTCAAAACGATGTCTCTTCTTTTATATTGTTGGAGATAACTTTATTTTCGATTTCACCATAAACATCTTTTGGTTTACAGCTAACAAGTTACTGTGGTTTAATAAACAGCCCTAACAAGAAGACACAAAGGCAACCACATAACAAGAGCCCCACATCCTCGGAGTTCCAAGTCAATAAAAAAAAAAAGTCGTCACGACTCACGCCAGCGTGGGGTGTGGTGGGCCGAAATATATTCTTGGCATTTACTTTTTTTATCGAACAAGGACATCATCCAAACAGACTAAGAAAAATCAGACAATAATATCTTTGAAGATCATGTTTAAAAGAAAATCCAGGTCAGGAGAAGAGGGGTTTAGAGTGCAGAAGATTTTTCAAAGATTTTGTACAAGATTTCCATGCAGAATTTAGTATGCCTGGGATCAGTACGTTACTTTTTGTGTGATTCGAAGCTTTTATGGGATATATATGTTGCTTCATTGGACTTTTATTATGTTATATTGTTATTGTTTAAGGAATTGACTCATCCGGATCAAAAGGATTTATTAAAATAGATCAGATAAAAATTTATTAATTATATATGGAGTTGGAATGACCCCTAGGTTATGATGGCTAGCATCTCTCTTTAAAAATTAAAATTAAATAAATTAAGACATGCTAGAGCAGTCTCACTCCAATCCCTCCAAACATAAATATATTTAGACTTTCTCATACTCAACTCTCTTAAATAAGTGTTATTTGATCACAAGCATTCATTGATAATGAGATAGAGAGAGAAAAATATATAATTTTTGAATGAGTGGTTGTGATCAAATAACATAATTACATGATCACTTTTCTATATGACATCGATGATCCAAATCCCTCTTAAATTCTTGTCATCCATCATTTTTGTACACATCCAATTCTCTCACATTCTCTATTTTTTGTTTTGTTTGGTTTTTCTCTCCATTAAAATTGGTTTATTTGTTATGTTTGTATCTTACAATTAGAAGTGTAAATAGATCTCAAGTGGGATATAAGCAGTCTACGTACATTTTGACTTGCGTTAGACTTGCGGCGATTGAATTCATTTTAAAAGATCTAAGTATAAGATTTGTGGACTGAACTATATCATATAGTTTTAAATAAAATAATAATTTTCTACACATTATGTTTTATTTAAAAAAATGTCAATGGCGATTGAACTCCTCAAATACTTCTCCCTTTTTTTTTTTGTTGGGAAAATTAATACTTCTTCACCTCTTGTTCAAACAATATTGTCCCACAAACCATATTGTGTCCCAACGGCGTTGACCCTCCAATTTTTCTCAAGAACAAACCTCACTTCGTATTCCCCTTCTTCACCAAATCCAAATCCCTATGCCACCACATGTACCCTTCTTCCTTTACCATCATCCATCTTCTCGCGTAATCAACTCAAGTTTGGGAGAGACCAACATCCTGTTTTGACTAGACTAACATCTTGTTTTGGTAAGATCTAGTGTGAGATCAGAATCATATCAAACCATAGTGCTTGAACAGATAGCGGTAAGTAAAAGGAATTATGCCCTAACTAATAATTATAGCTTTTACCTTGATGATAAGCGTTCGATACAACATCAAATTCCATTCCTACTAGCGTATTTTCCATGCTTTAGTAATAAGTATTCCTTTATGTAAAATAATAAAATATGGGTCTCATGTGGCTAGCTAGAACTAAAATAGAATTTGCGATTTTTTTTTAGAGTAATTAAGTATCCTTTTTGGTCCTCAACAAATTTCACGATATCCGTTTTAGTCCCTAGCAAATAAAAAGGCCCATCGTGGTCCCTAAAAAATTTAAAATTGACCCATTTAGTTGAAATCGTGGTCCCTCACAAATTCAAAAAAGACCCATATTAGTCCCTAAAAGGACTAAAATGGGTCCATTTTGAATTTCTTAAGGACCACGATTGACCTTTTTATTTGCTAGGGACTAAAGCGGGCATAATAAAATTTGCTGAGGCCAAAAATGATATTTACTCTTTTTTTAATAAGTGATGTATTGCATCCCTACGAGACCATCGTTACATAAATTTCAAAACATCTAAATAAATATTAAAATAATTAAAATTAATATAGAATTCCGTAGGTATGATTTATTTACATGACAAATAATTTTTGTCAAACAATAAAATTAATTGGAAATATTTTAGAAAATATAAAATTATATTAAATTAATGATAATCAGGACTGGAGTTGACAACTCAGTGTGAGAGTTGATATCATAGTTTGATTGGGGACCCACCTTATTCCCCAAACACAAACACCAATCTGCATGCCAAACGCACAGAGACAGTAGTCGCCATTCCCCACCAATATTATTGTTAAGTAATTAAAAATCAATTCTTTGTTGCATCCCTAATAAATAGTATCCAATGTAGATATTCATAATCTCTTTTTTGTGTCCCACACAAGAATAAACACATACTTTTCAACGCTTGGTTTCTTAGAAGCTTCCTTTGTGACTTCTTTTTCTAAAAAAAAAAAAAAAATTAATAATAAATAAAATTACAAAAGTCAAGTTGAACCTTATCCTGCTACTCATCAACTATGAACAAAAATTTCATAAGAATAGCTTCCAATTTGTGAGATAAAGTCAGTTTGGAAACTTAATGAAGCATAGTGATTAAATGGTTGTTTCCAATCCTTATTCTGAAATCAGAACCCTTTTCTCTCCTTTTTTTTCAGTCTTTTCACGTGGCCGTCGGTGACCATGACCGCCGGTAACCACCTCCGGGATCCGGCAACTGGTCAGCCATGGCTGCCGTCGACCATATAATCCACAGTCAGAACCCATGGACTGAGAGAGAGATACAAGAAAAATCAGGACATTGGGACAAAAGCATGCAAAGTTGGAACTATAGAAGAGAGAGAAAGAGAGAGAGAATAAGAAGAATCAAGGAAGGGAGGAAGATACAAGGGTAACAAAAAATAGATACAATCTAAACACTTCATAACCTCATAACATCATAACTTGATCTCGTACACAATACAGACAGAGATTAAAAAAAAAAAAAGCCTAATACTAAGACACGTTATGATGCCTTAAAATATCACATATATAATACATTACATATGGATAATTGTTTAGGAAAAATAAAATAAAATACCAAGAGACGTTACTGAAGCTAGTGGTGCTAGACGGTGGTGATTACTAAGAACTGATCATGATCATAAGGTTGATGAGATGTGATGAGTGAAGAGGATGAAATTACACGATGCATGTGAATTTGGTGTGGTCATCCACTCCCATTCTTGCGGGCAAAACATTTCTGGATAGTGGGTAATGATGTTTTAGGTCTAGGGGTTGAACTCTTGGAAACACTAGGAGGATTACTTGATTGTATTTTTGGATAGAAAACATCTTTAATGGTAACCATACGTGGTTTCTGCGAAGTGGTTGAAGTTTGAGGACCAGAGGTAGTAGCAATGTTGGATCCATTTTTTGGCAAAAATATTTTCTTTATCAAATTTTTTGAGTCTTCCATTGGTGGTATATGAATAAGCAGTAGCTAAATAGAGGAGAAATATATTATGAAGTCACCACAATGTAACAAAATGTTGATGAGAGAAATGAGCAATTAGAGGAATGGAATGGGGTGGATATTTATAAGAAAGTTTGAAAAGTGTGGATTCTTAATTTGCCCTAGTATTTTTTTTTTTTTAAGGTTTTTCCATGGATTTATTAATTAATTGGCTAATCCAATCAAGTTGTACAAGATTACAATGTGGAAAAGCTTTATCTATTAAACATTTAGATATTCGAACTCGAAACAAATAATTAAGTTGAAATTAGTCAAATTACCCTTTAACCTGGTGCTTGGTGGTTTTCGTCAATAATATTTTATTTTATTTTATTTTATTTTGCATTTCACTCGCATTTCATTCCAAGTTACTCGCATTTCATTCCAAGTTCCAACCAAATTCGAAAGAGCAGAGAAAGTGTTCACTCAGTCTCGCATTACACGTAGCGTACAGCTAGCAAGGTTGTGTGAGTGAGTTTGCATGTGACATGCAATCATGCTCGTTTTATCGTTTCCGTGCCATTGATTTGTTAGACTTACACGTGGAAACGCCACATGATGACAGAAAAACAGACAAATTAAAGTAGGGGTTGAATTTTTAGCATGGCTGACGTGAAGAGTTACGGACCCTAACAATCTCTATTTTGTGATACAATGTAAATAATAAATTGTTTGATTAACTTTCATCTTCACAGCAACCCCAAATTAGTCACAGTTCATATCTTCAGTAACTTTTACTACCTTTAATAGAAGAATAACCACTCTCCATTATTATTTTTATTGAACGGAAAAGAGTTGTTACGATCTTTATGAAACTATTGAAAAATAAAAGTACATTGAAAAATTAATTGATGGCCAATAATACACAGTGCTTTTTTTTGAAAAAGTTTAACTAGAATTAACATATTCAAAAGTGGATAATACATAAGTGAAAGTAGTTAGGATGACTAATATATTCAGATTTGTTTTTATTAATTGTCCAAAAATTAATTAAAAATAAAATAAAAAGAAAGTTCTAGATCTTTTATGTTTTGCTACAATATATATATTGTTAGAATTAATTTTAAATTAATTGATATATATACGCACACACTTTACTAGGTACAATTTACAACAAATATTACCTACAAAATTACAATTGTAATTGAATAAATTAAGTTAATTTAAATATATACTCGAAATCTACCACTCCAATCACTGTTCTAGTATGTCACTTGTGTGGTAATTATGTGCATTCAAATACAAAATTCTAGCTTGTATAAAAGAGCCTGAATAAAAAGATAGCCATTTCTCAACAGCCATGGGAGAAGGAGTAACGGGGTTCATGAAAATTTATAGAATTTGGTTCCTCTTTTGAAGAGTTGGAATAGGGAAGTATGGAAATATTTTCCACAAAAAAGATATTCTTGTGACTCGATTAAAGCATGTTTAAATGAAGATAGATATAAGAAGTCCAATGCCTATCTTGAGTTCGAAGAAAGAATATTAAAAGAGAATTGGAATCAGTCATGCACCAGGAAGAGAAGCTGTGGTTTCACAAGCACTCAATGGATTAATGGGTTAGGTTGAATAGCCCAATTGACAGGCAGGAGATTCACAATCACGACTTGCATCAACCGCCAGCTTTAATGTAATCTGGAATGGGTCGAAGAATGAGAACTTCTTTCCTTACAGGTGTTCGTCAAGGTGATCCTCTATTTCCTTATGTGTTTGTCTTATGTGTTGAAAAATTAAGCCATGTGATTCTGATGCAGTGAATAGCAATGGGTGGAATCCGGTCAAAACTAGTAGAGCTAGTCCAAAAATATCTCACCTAATGTTTGTTAATGATCTCATGTTATTTGCGGATGCCACTATTGATCAAATAGACACAGTGCTAGAGTGTCTAAACAAGTTTGGAGCAGATTTTGGTCAAAAGGTGAGTATAGATAAATCAACTATATTTTTCTCAAATAATACCACAAATGATAATGCTAATTTGATAATGCAGCAATGTGGTTTCAAGCGAGCTCAATCCATTGGTAGATGTTTTGGAGCAATCTGTAATACCCCATTACGTACTGGTTTATTATCATTATATATGGTACTAAGCGCAGTTATACTCACAGTAATTAATTAAAATTACGGATAAATATTTTCCTTTATACTTACTGTTCATAATTAAATTCGTATTAAATTAATCCAATTACAGAAATTATAACTCATATATAATTAGAAGCATTACATACTACATTATATTTCCTTATTAGGCAATACCATGAACCAAATGGTATAAAACATACTCTAAGTTATTCACGATGTAGCCCCTATAGACTAACATGCTGAAAATCAAACTTGGAGTTTCACCAATATTGAGCAGCCCTTACATTTTCTAAAACTGGGACTTTGATCTTTCACCAAAAATTATAATATTTTACCATATTAAACTAGTCATCTCGAGCTTTACAATAACATATTATAAGCCTCGATTGAATCATTATAACTCAAGATAATGTATGTCGCAAGCCAACTGCTTCAATAGAATTTTTGGAAACGGGGCAGCAACATCAAATTAAAACTGGAACGTTTAACTGCCCAAAATATTCTAAAATTTGAGTACAAGAAAATAGGCTTATGGGGTTTTAATTTTATATCATATGCTACGTTTGGTTAGGGAACAAAGGAGTTATGAAACTCGTAAGGTTATTTTTACCAGCCCTACAGAAATGATACCCCAACTTCCAAATGGAACTGGTATTGATTCCCTTAACCAGTGGCTCTAATATTTCTTAGGGTTATATCCTTATATCTTAGCTTCACATAGGTCTAAACCTCACTTAATTTAGAACTCTGTAACTCAAGTTATATATATTTTATTAAGACATGTTTCTACTGATTCTAGGCAGCGCATCGAATGCGCTTTATCACACTCTTGGAGCCCATTTCTTGAAACATAGAGCACTTTAGTGCTCAAGCACCAGGCGAAAAGTTATTTCAAGGCCATTTAGTGCATTTTAGCGCTCTCTGTGCTCTTTAGCGCTCTCCCCATGACAAAAAATGGTCCATTTCAGGTTGTGAACTATCTGGGGACATTTTCATTCCATCAATGATACCAAATTGACAAGTTTGGCACTCCTAAGACCAACACACATAGTACAACACGTCTGAAAGTTAAAAATGCAACACCTTGGTGTGCTCACATGAGGTGAAAAACAAAAATTACGACGCGGAATAACATAAATAATTTATGTTCCTCATGTGTCCATACCCAGGATTTACCCGTTAAAACATGTAGGGTTTAAAGTTCTACATTTTTCGCTTGAAAGCGTCAAAGAAGATGACTCCCTCTAACGTACAGTAATCCACACGGCTACCTCTTAATTGCTTGTGAGAAACACTTTCTCCTTGAGTCCTCATTTCCTTGGAAGCTTGCTAGGCAGTTGCAAGGTGGAGGATTTCAAGTGTTTAGGTTATTTTTCTCAACTGTAATGTTGTCTTAAGATTAGGTGAGAGGAGCAACAATGGAGGAAAAAAAGAAGAGAGAGGGCGGACAAGACTAGGGTTTCTAGCCAAGAGAGAAGCTACTTTTTCTTTCTTGGAAGGAAAGGAGCACTACTTTAATGTTATATAATTAGAATTTTTACATTCCTAATTGAATAACATTACTTAGACCTATATCCATGAAGATATGGTGTATCTTCTTAGACTTTTTGACCACTATAACCTTTATTTAATAATTAATTATTAAATTGACCTTGATTATAAACTATTTCAAAAATTTAACCTTGTTTACAAACATAACACCAATCTGCCCCTGTTTGACCGTTGATCATCAAGCCTACCCGGGTATCTCCCTCCCTACCCGGGTATTTTTTAAAAATTTACCCTACCCGAGTAGAGAAGGTGATACCCGAGTATATTTCATAAATCTGGAAAAATGCTTGAATTATTTACCCGGGTAGGGAGGGAGCTACCCGGGTAAATTTCATTCTTTATTACAGCCATTGCGTTCCCAAGTATTACCCAAGCGATGCAAGCTACGACCATGACAGCGGGACCTGTAAGGAATCGAACAGCCATGGAAATATAGCAATGAATTTCCCACATGCAATTAGTTTGGGTTGAAGAGCCATAAACAGACCTACAATTATCTCACCAATTAGGTAAATCCTCAATGTTTAGCCAAAAGGGTAAAATATAAAACAAAAGGCATCCACAATTTACATTCACAGCATAATGGGAAAAAGGCTTTTCAGTTTTCTCTAAAAAGATATTTATAGCAGTGCTTCGTCCAATTCATCTTTGCCTAATTAGGGTCCAAAAATGGCACCTGTCCCCACAACCGCCCCGGGACCGCCAAGCAACGTGGTTGAAACCAGAACCCACATGTCGGGAACATTGCACTATCATTATGCAATCTCTATCATTATCTTCCAATAAAGAATAGAAACGAACTTAGCCAGTAGAAATCATCTAAATACTTTATCTCTAATCTCAAAGATTTCCCAAATAATATTTAGCATGAGCAACAGGGTCACCATTATCCCACACTATAAAGAATGAAATTTACCCGGGTAGCTCCCTCCCTACCCGGGTAAATAATTCAAGCATTTTCCAGATTTATGAAATATACTCGGGTATCCCCTTTCCTACCCAGGTAGGATAAAATTTTCAAAAAATACCCGGGTAGGGAGGGAGATACCCGAGTAGGCTTGATGGTCAACGGTCAAACATGGGCAGATTGGTGTTATGTTTGTAAACAAGGTTAAATTTTCGAAATAGTTTATAATCAAAGTCAATTTGGTAATTAATTATTAAATAAAGGTTATAGTGCGGTCAAAAGGCCATCTTCTTAAGATATTATTTAATCATGAAGTTAGACACCTCATGATTTGAATTCCAATAAAGAATTGGCTTGAATGTATCATATCCATTTAGAATCTCTTAGAATCTTCATCAAATCTCTTTTGTTGCAAGATACGATTTTTATTTAAATTCATAATTCAAATAAAGTAGTAATAATATATCTTTATCTAATCTCATTAGATATCGATTTGGATAATTCAAAATTATCCTTAACAACCTAAGCACTTGAGTTTAAATTTAAATTTAACTAAATTTAAATCAAATTTAAATTTAAATAAATTTAAATCAAATTATATCTTAACTCATAATTTAAATTTGAATTCAAATTCAAAATTCAAATTTAAATTTCGAATTGCGGCAAAACTTTTTTTGACCAAATCAACTATTTGACTTGCTAGGACTCATGGCCCTAGACACTACTAGGCCTACTAACATATTTGAGCCTACTAGTAGAAAAACTAATCTTTTACTAATAGTCCAAATAGGGCGCATAATGATATTGGGTTTGGAGTCCAACTTCAACCCAATTATACCTATAGTATTGAAAAAGTCCAATAACAATTATTGGCCTAAACTTGCTAAATATAAGCAATCAAGAATAACCTTAGTATGTGACTCATTAGGCCCAATTAGTCACTGACATAAATAAACTTGGACCAATTAAACTCCTTTAACGGACCCAATTTATTTAATGACCATATAAGATACTAGCAATGTTCTACGGTCATAGAACTAATCGAGTTGATCAAGTGATCTACCTTTCTAATTTGGATACCATGTCGTCATCCTTCACATCGTCATTCACATTTAGTCAAAAGCAAGGATAAAATATCATCTCTCTTGATTGACTAAATATACCTTTTCACACAACTATGAATCTTCTTCTATTTACACTAAGGCGGATTATGTCTCCTCATGATCTCTTAATATGCATAGATTCCTGAGTCAACTAGAAGTCATCCAAGTCCTACCGGTCTTGTGAATGACTAATCCCTTGTAAGGGATTGTGAATCTTTTCGGCATGTCCATCTATACTTATGTATTGGAGTTATACCCAAGAGTACACTGTTATCCCCATTTTCAGGCGGATATAGTTGTACAGTCAAAGTATAACCTTAAGACATAGTGTTTGATGACATCCTCAAGTCTAGGACGATCCGCACTATCAAACGATGAGAGACTTTACAAATCCAATCATACTCTCTACAATGAATTCTAGTGGAGTCTCTTGGCGGGTCAGTTCAGTGCCATCTGTTTCCCATCAGATCCACCCATGATATCAGCTAAGGCATCTCCATGCCTGCATTCCATGAGGGCTCTAGCTTGTATCTCCATACAAGTAGATGATGTTGTACTAGTCTTATTAAGATCACTAATGCCCTATCTTGGTGATTCAAGACTAAGAGCAAAAATCAGGCAATAGACATGTAGTGTCCTCGAGTGAACACTTGTTCTATTGCTAGGGCCTTTATATTTAAACGCATATTAATCGTAAAATATAGGCGAGACATATATATGATAAAGATAAAGTACGCTTAAATATAGAAATCATGAAATACTAATCAGTACAAAATGTTTATCTTATAGTACAGATTGTCTCTAGGACACCTACATACTAACAATCTCCCATTTGGCCTAGAGCCAATTAGGTCGACGTGTCAAACCTAAAGACTGATAATGACTATATCATGTTTTCTCTAAAAGAGACCCTTCGTCAGAGAATCAGCCAGATTTTCTTCAGTGAGAGCGTAGTCCATCTTAATTTCAAGTCTTTCAATAATATCTCGGATGACGTGAAACTTGCGGAGCACATGTTTGGACCTCTGATGAGACCTAGGTTCTTTACCATGAGCTATAGCTCCAGTGTTGTCACAATACATAGGTATTGGGTCAACAGTCGAAGGAACCACATCATGTTCAGTAAAGAGCTTCTTGATCTAGATTGGCTCCTTGGCCGCTTCTGAAGCTGTTATGTACTCTTCCTCGTTAGTTAAGTCTGTCGTGATTTCCTGTTTGGAACTTTTTCCAACAAATTGCTCCACCATTTAAGGTATAGATAGAGCCTGACTGAGATTTACAGTCATCTCTATCACTTTGAAAGCTTATATCAGTGAACCCTTTCACTTTCAGCTCATCACTACCACCATAAACCAAAAACATATCCTTAGTCTTTCTCAAGTACTTTAGGTTCGTCTTTATGGTTGTCCAGTAACCTTCTCCAGGGTCGGCTGGTATCGACTCGTAATGCTCAAAGCGTAAGAGATGTCTGGTCTCGTACATATCTTAGCATACATGATGGATCCAATTGCAGGTGCATATGGAATCCTCTCCACGCGCTCCCTTTCTGCCAGTGTCTTAGGACACAGCCTTAGAAAGATGAATGTTATGACTGACGGGAAGAAAACCTTTTTTCGACCCATCCATACTAAACTTCTTTAGCATCTTATCTATGTACATGGATTGAAATATTCTCAACAACCTCTTGGATCTATCTTTATAGATCCTAATACCCAATATGTAGGCCGTCTCTCCCATATCTTTCATGGTGAAGTTTTCTGACAACCAAATCTTTGTAGAGTGCAACATGGGAATATCATTTCCAATGAGCAATATGTAATCCACATAAAGCACAAGGAAGACAATAACACTCCCACTAATTTTCTTGTAAACACATAGTTCATCTTCATTCTTGATAAAGCTATTACACTTAACAACTTCATCAAAACGAAGATCCCAACTCCTGGAAGCTTGCTTGAGTCCATATATTGACTTTTGAAGTTTGTATACCATATGCTCTTGATCTTTGGATTCAAAACTTTCAGGTTGTGTCATATTCCTCCTTCAAGAATCCATTCTAGAAGACAGTTTTCTTCTAGCTGTGTTACTTATACAAACGCATGTAACACAGAATATGCACAGTGTGTTATTTAAAAAAAAAAAAATTGAAGCATTTTTTTTCTTTGGTTCATGTAAAAAAAATATTCCCCAAAAAAGATCTTTAATCGAAGTTCCAGTAGTTGCCTTTAAGGTGTAAGTAACTTTTCCCTTATGAGTTATAAAATCAATCAATTGTAAAGTGAAAAATGATTATTATAAAATATCATTGACATGTAAAAGTGAATCAGTTACCAATTGTACAATCATGTCAACCTTCACGATTCCATCTTATTATTGAAAATACTACCAGTCTTTATTCTGGACAATAGTGTGCTTACTCTTGCAGCCTTAGCTATGTTTCCCGTGTCCTATCTATCTCTACAAAGTCTCGATCACAAAAATCCCAGAAAAAGAGAGTGAAGTAGTGAATCCCAAATTGATGTATGGGCCAGAATTTCCATTTGGGTAGCCCAACTCATGCTCACAAGTCACGACCCAGAGAAGAAGACCATCTGTTTCATTCATTATCTTTATTGGGTTTTCTAAGAGCCCAAAGAATTAGCACCACTTCAAGCTGTAAATAAGCTCTCACATAAACAAGATTCATGATCAACTTAATTATATTCACTCTAAAATCCAACAAATACTTATTTGGGCTTTTGTTCATGCTAGTACATTCAGATTGCTAGCTATAGTCAAAGTCTCCAATGCACCGACACGGGTTTTTTAAAAAAAATTATGTGTCGGATACCGACACGTTTCGACACGCGCTCAATATTTTGGAACACGCGGATAATGCTCCGAAAGGTATTTCTGACACGCAGTCAATTTTTTTCGACACGCAGTCAACGCTCCGACACGCATCTGACATGTTTTTTTAAGGTCTATATTTTATTTTATTAACTAAAAATGAAAAATTAATTTATAAGTCAATTTTTTTTCTGTTATGGAATTTGACATAAAAAATTAACAAGGTATAAAAAAATACTTTTGCTTTATATTTATGTTATAAAATTTAAATATTTGATTGGTTATATGACTTATTATGGACTGTTTTATGTATTAATTATATATATTAAAAATATTATTTAATATCAAAATGTGTCCTAAAATGACTAAATATGACATTTTTTAGAATTAATGTGTCGGCGTGTCATATCATGTCATATCCTGTGTCCCGTGTCGGTGCATCATAGTTCATAGTAATATTACCCAATTTTTTAAGGATTAGTAGTGCTGCCCATTGTTGTCTATAACTAGTGTAAAAACGTAAAAACTTACGTTTTTACGTTTTTACTAGAATGGTGCGTGTTAAAACTCAAGTAAAAATGGTCCTTGATAAAAAATGGTGAAACGCTGCGTAAAAATGTAAAAACTTACGTTTTGACCGTTTTTACTTAAAACTAAAAATTTAATAAAACAAAAAGATTTACAAAAAAAATAAATAAAAAATAAACCTAATTTTCGTTTTCCCCAAATCATATTCACAGTATCTTAATATCTTTTTGTTTGGATATTTTTTTTTCTTATAATTATGTCTTATAAAGCTACAATTCTATTATAAGTTATGTTATGAGGATCATTTTGTGTTTTTGGATTATTGTGTGCATTGAAAGAAATGGAATTATATCCTGTTGAGCGACTATCCAAAATTTGCATAGTGTATGAAGCAGTTAGAGCAGATTGGTTATCCATTACTTGTTAATTATCACTGTTTATAATTTTGATATTTGGTTATGAAAAATAATTTTTCTTTTTAGATAGATAAGTGGCTCAACACGCATGTTCGTTATGTGATATTTTTTTTACATGTATATATATAATTTTGTATCTTAACCTTAACTGATAGAAAATAAAAACTTTACGTTTTGTGTCATTTTTACGTTTCTACCGCCTCTTTTTATTTCTACGTAGAAATTCGAGTTTGTCAATATTGGTGCTGCCAAGTCATTCTAACAGAAATTCTATGCCATGAATTTATGAATTTCAAAGATATAGTCAAAAAAAAATTATACAATTAAATTTGTAGTATACTTTATCCTTTCTTTATAATTGGGTCGTTAATCTTCCAGTAGGCAAAACAAGAAGTCACGACTCACGAGGTGCGCACTTATGAAAAGACAAAATAAAAGTTCAATCATTTTCCTCCGAATTATAAAAATATAGAATAATTTGATTTAAGCTAATTTCGTATAATATAAAAAAAAAATCATATAATTAAAAAAAAATATAATATGTAGAAATTATAACCATTGAAGATATAATTTATTTGATTTAAATTTATGAAATAGGTTAATTAATAAGGATAAAATGATTACTATATACAAAAATAAAATAAAATTTCATTGGATAAGCCTCTCCATCATCACAAGAGTGACACATCATTTGTTGTCATGTGAGGCGCACTATCTTCAGATGACTCGCAAACCAAGTCAGTTTCTGATTTATAACTATATATATATTCAACAGAGAAAAAAAAAACAGACAACCTATTTGATGAAATTCCTCAGCAGAACTCCAATACCTTGCAAGTTGCAACCACATTCTGCCCATCATGACAACCATTTATGATAAATAAAACCATATGTGAGGATCTTAAACTTGTGTTGGTAGTTGGATTAGGGCAAGTTATGTTGGTTCCACTACCGACCAAGATTTCTTTATTTACTGAAGATTGAAGGCTACCCAACCAAGCTCATGTGTTTCTCTTTCCAGCCACCTAATCCAAGAGGGTTGCTCCTTGAAAAAGATAGATTAATGTTATTTCATTTTCATAGAGTAAATTATTGTTTTAATCTCAATTCTCATTATTCTTTAATAAAAAAGTAACTTTTATTTAGCCCTTCAATTTCTTTCATTTTTTTATTCCTCACAAATCTGCTAGCTTTCAATTTGATTCATTCATGTTCTTATAAGCGGACGAAAGAGTTGAAAAAGGAATAGACTAAAGTAAAGTATTAAAACGAAAGAATAACTACAATGAAAGTAAATATATGCGTGATAGATTGAAATTGGGAAAAAAAAATCATAAATAACTAAATTAAAAATAAATATATTGGAAACTTTGTAATGGAATGAAATAATGTTTTACTCAAAATTAAATTGATATGTGCTCGTGATGGTTTTGAAGCGAAAAAGTGTCTCTGTCATTGAATCACGTCCACAAAGGCCCACTATTGGAGGCATGGCCAGTCATGGATGAGTGTTCTTGTGACTCGTGAGTGCAACAGAAAAAGTTGAATACATGTTTTATAACTCTAGAAGCCTAGAATGCCAAAGAAAGACCCTACCACTAGGTATATAGAACAACACAATTGCTATTAACTAAAGAAAAGTGATTGTTTAAAAACAAAACAAAAATACAACCTTATAAATCTCATAAAGTGAATGTGGACATTGAGAAATGGATAGACTTGATGAAATTGAATTTTTTTTTTTAAAAAAAAAATAACATAACCCAAAATCCAAATTTGTCCATCAATTTGAATTAGGTTAGTTTAACTTTTTTTTACTTAATTTAGGTTTTAAACTATGCTTTAAATACTGCAATTTTTATATTTTATAATTTATGGCATGCTATTTTGAAGTGAACTTTTGTGCTCAAGCATGAGAGGGTGAATTGATAATTGAGATCGAGACCGCCACAAGATTTCTCCACCCGTGAAGTGGGTCGGCAAGGGTTGGGTGTGGCACTCACGAGACCAAATAGTGAATAATGAGAACTTCAAGAAAGAGAAACATTGTGGGGCCTATAGGTCCCATTAACTATATTCTAATGCCATCACTCCAAAAATAAATTTCCCTTATTATTCATTAACTACTAGCTTAGTGTAGGACATTATATTTCATTTTATGCTTCAGTTTATTGCCTATGGTCTCCCTGCATGATATGCAAATAAAGAATCTGATTTTACAAAAGTATGTTACAGCATTTACTATACATTTATCATAAGTGTGTCAGCTTAGAACATGGGGGCACAATAAGATAGGAAAATGATATTATTCTGTGAAACAATGGAATAATGACCATGTGCAGTTAATATCTCATGGAAAGTGTGACAGTAGAGATGATATAATTAGACATGGATTTGATATAGCAAGAGTGAATATCCAAACATACCTCATTTTTCTTGTGTCTTCATATAAATTTTAAAGGACCACAAATTCGAATGTTGATTGTGTTGGACATATGAGACTACAAATGTTTGTCAAAGATTTCAAGTTACACATTAAACAATTTAAGCTTCGTTAATTGAATGTCAAACAATTCTTCTAAATACTTCAAATAAAAAAATCTCATTGCCGAAGGAATGATGTCAAACACATTGCAACTTAGATTTAAAGACTTTCACTCAACTACCATTCTTTTGTTTGTTATGCCCCCAAAAGATAATTACTTCTTTTATACGTATAAAAACAGCAACCCTATTAAGTTCATACATGGCAGGTATGCTTCTGTGCTTTAACAATGACAAAAAAGCTCATGTAATTTATACTTTTTTTACTTTTAGGAACCAATGAACCTATTGGCCAATACTGAACTTCGGCTATAAATACTTGACATAGCTTCACTCTCCACATGTACCAGAAACAAATTCCAAAGTTCTTTATCTTTTTCTTAGGATGGAGCTCTTGTGGAAAACTCACATGAGGGTACAAGTGAGACCCTTTTTCCTCCTCTATTACTCTATCCACTCTAAGTAGTATACTCATATTATGTCCTTAACAAGATTATAGAGCTACCTAAACCTTCATTTTATAACTTTTGCAGGTGATTAGAATAGCTTTTGCTCTCTTTCTGGTGGTACTGCTGAGTTCAGAGAGAGCTGAGAGCAGAAAAGCCAAAATTGTGACCACTTCCTTTGTGTACAATGCTATAAATTGCAGAGAACATAGTGCTTCATTGACAGATTTTGGTGGTGTTGGGGATGGAAAGACATCAAACACAAAGGCATTTCAGTCTGCAATCAGTCACCTGAGTCAGTATGCTTCTGAAGGTGGTTCTCAGCTCTATGTTCCTGCAGGAAAATGGCTCACTGGAAGTTTCAGCCTCACCAGTCACTTCACACTCTATCTGAACAAAGATGCTGTTCTCCTTGCTTCTCAGGTAATCTCATTTCTCCTCCTTCTTTGATGACTAAGTAACCGCAGATATCAGATTTCAAGACTTGATAAGTGTTCAGTTTGTGGTTTCTGAAACTTTTTCAAGTTTGATTCAAAATCCATCATTTCTATGTATCTCCTCTTGCAGAATCTGTTTTTGCCAAAGCCTTCAGGCTGAAGCTACCCCACAGATTTTCACCACATATCTGTTAGAATCTGTTGTTTTGTGAACATTAAACTAGAATCTTTCAGAATCTTCACCAATAACTTAGATTACTGTCCTGATTTTGAATTCAAAAGTGGTATAATTGCTCCAAAGCCTTTGAAATTAGAGTCAAAACCTGTTCCTGATTCAACTGACTTGGTGCTTGAGCTAGTGTTGTTGTACCACTCACTTGGCCTCATCTCCAGTTCTTGCACTTTTTCTTTTTAGCTGTATTCTGCTTGAACAGATTCCAAAGTCTGATAATAAAACAAAACAGGCAATGGAATACATTAAGAACTGCTCTAAGATTTCATCAGTTTCATTACATGGCAGAAAAAACTACAGAGATTTCATTGGAAGAAAATCAAAAGGGATGCTTTCTAATTATTATTTTTTCGGGGACAAAATTCTATTAATTTCACTATAGAATAACAGTCTTCTGTTATTTGTCACTATCTTAGACTCGCTACTCATTTATGAATATGGACACAGACCCTTTTTAAAGGGATTCACGTGAGTTAAAATGAGAGAAGATGTCCAATAAATCAACTGCAAAGAGTGTGACACGTTTCCACACTTTCTAATGACAGCAATATTTTTAAATAATTCGTGAAGGCAATATACAAAATCCTTAACCTTTGATCTCCAAAAGCCTCTTTATCCAGACACTATTGGTCTATTCCTACATCCAGACACCAACTCCACCATAGTGTGGTCCATTACACTTTTGTCTTTTGTTACCTAGGACAACGGTTCATAGTGTGCCACATTTTTTGCACTTTCATGTGACACTGCTAACTCTTTTTTCTTTTCTTTTTTGTATTAATAAAATGGTTTAGGATATAACTGAGTGGCCTGTGATTGGACCCCTCCCATCATACGGTAGAGGAAGAGACGCACCAGCGGGAAGATTCACCAGCTTCATATTTGGAACAAACCTCACTGATGTTATTATCACAGGTATGGGAGAAAGAAAAAAAAAAGTAGCAGAAAATAATTATTCAAAGCATTAGTTAAGACTTAAGTGGTCTATGAGAAAATCAGCAATACATGTGCTATGTATAAAAAAGTTTGAGTTCTAATTACACAAATATACTTATTCCTATAGAATACAAATTTTTAATAATGGAGTATTCATTTGTTTACTGTACAGAATTTAATATTAACTAGTACTACTACTACTTTCTTTCTTTTTGGTGGACAACTGGTACTACTGCTATTATTATTATTGTAGATAAATCTTAATATTAATTGTCACCTTTTTTGTTAACAGGGGAAAATGGCACCATAGATGGTCAGGGTGAGTTTTGGTGGCAACAATTTCACAGAAAAAAGTTGAAGTACACTCGACCGTACCTGATTGAATTAATGTTCTCAGACAACATTCAAATCTCAAATTTAACTCTCCTCAATTCCCCATCATGGAATGTTCATCCTGTTTACAGCAGGTAAATCCAACTTCACTTGTATTCAAGTCTTCTAATAAAAAAAGTCCTTAAATTCACATTCTCTAATTCTCTTTTACTTTCAAGATTATTAACATAAATCTCAACTCAATACAGCAATATTATTGTGCAAGGCATCACCATTATTGCTCCTGTCAAATCTCCAAACACGGATGGCATCAATCCAGGTCAGTATTTGAAGATCAAATTTAGAATAATGTTACTCCCAAGAATTAAAGAGGACAATATCCAACATGGACCATTAAGAGTTAAAAAAAATATTTAGCAAGCAAGCATTATATACAAATGTAACAAAAACTAAAAATAAAATTTTTGGATTGGATTGATAAATATTTTTGCACTTCCTATCAGATTCTTGCACAAACATAAAAATTGAAGACTGCTACATAGTTTCTGGGGATGACTGTGTGGCTGTCAAGAGTGGATGGGATGAGTATGGCATAAAGTTTGGGTGGCCTACCAAACAACTAGTCATCAGAAGGTTGACATGCATATCACCATTCAGTGCAACCATTGCCTTGGGAAGTGAGATGTCAGGTGGTATCCAAGATGTGAGAGCTGAGGATATCACAGCTATCCAAACAGAATCAGGAGTTAGAATTAAAACAGCAGTAGGGAGAGGAGGGTATGTGAAGGATATATATGTGAAGAGAATGACCATGCATACTATGAAATGGGCATTTAAGATGACTGGTGACTACAATTCACATGCTGACAGCCACTATGACCCTAATGCCTTGCCTGAGATCACAGGAATCAACTATAGAGATATTGTGGCTGAGAATGTGACCATAGCAGCTAGGTTTGAAGGAATCTCCAATGACCCGTTTACAGGAATCTGCATTGCCAATGCTACAATAGGGATGGCAGCCAAGGCCAAGAAACAGCCATGGACATGCACTGATATTCAAGGGATCACAAGTGGGGTGACCCCTCCACCTTGTAATTTGTTATCTGATCAGGGGCCAGAGAAAATCACAGCATGTGATTTCCCAAGAGAGACTCTACCTATTGACATGTTGGAGCTTAAGAAATGTACTTACAACATGAAATATGTTGGGATGTATTAGTCTATAAAGGTTATTTATTTAGGAATAGTCTTTATAATCCAGAAAGCTTGAGAAATGCACGATGTTTAAAATTATAGTAATGAAACGATTTTCTTTTCTTTTCTTCTCTCCTAGTTTCTTTGAACTTGATGGCTTCATGCTGCTAAGTTTCAAAGTTAATCAAAATTGGCTAGTTAAAGTCTTGCTATGAGTATTTTTTACAGATTCATTCAAATCAAGCACAAAACTGAAACAAGTAGTCATGGCAGGTGAGCAAGCAAAGGTATTTTCTGAAAATCTATTTAATCAATAATAAACCATTTCATGTCTTACAATGCGCATAATGTCTGTCCCCACATATGAAAAGTTTTCTTGTGTAATATTTGTGTGTCTTAACTGTTGTCCCTAGTCTGAGCTGAAAGATAGAAATACACTAACAAGGAGTCAGGCTGAAACCTTTTGAGTAATGCTGCTTAGCTTCTGATCATTCCAACAGCACATCTCAACAACACAATCATCCAAGAATGTGAGCTAAGAATTAAATAAAATACAACCTCACACCAGTCTCATTGAATCTCGATATACTTTACCTAAAAAATCTCAAAGTCTATAAAAGACTACTGCTGATATATTGTCAAAAAACATCAGAATCTTTACCTTATGGACAAGCTTATCACAAGCAGTAAGCAAGCTCTGGCTTGCAGTTGGATGAACAAGATGCCATAATTTTTTAATACTTTTGTTGAGATATATAGTACCACATTGGTTGTATGTGCAACTAATGTGGAGTTTATATAACTTTAAAATTAATAGAAACATAGAAACAGAACAAAGAATTGAGCTGATAATTTTGCTTTTTATAACAAATTAAATTTGAATTGTTACCAGCATTTAGGTTTTGGACAGAATTACATAGCCTGGCTGAAGAATTGGTTTTCGACAAAACACAATGGCATCATTTCGATTCATTTAACCAACCCCATGTAGTGAAAAAAAGGTTTGAACCGTTGTTGATGTAACCATTAACCAATTGTCAATATTCATTGTTATTAGAGACTAATACTTCAGAAAAAAAAAATAGAACTTTTTCATATTCAGATACGTATTTTTCTTTCAGCTACAGATTAATGAGCATGGCATAGCAAGTTAATCATGGTGAGATTTCCAGGATTTCATGTCCAAAAATTAGAGTGTTGATGAATTCACAAAACTAGTTGGATTGAATGACATACAGACAACACATGTTGATCACCAACAGGACCCAGTTAACCAAAAACAATCTGGTAATTGAGCTGCTTGTTCTATAACCTAAGAAATGAACAAAAAAAATAAGCTTGTGATGAGTCATGAACTTTATTATCAGGGAAAAACCCTAGCCAACAAGATTGTGATGAGTCTCTTTTTCTAGGATGTGAAAACCTAAGGGACACTAGGAGAGATTATTAGATTTTTTTTTTTCTTCTTCTCAATTTCTGCTGTTGTCTTGACTTTTTTTTTTTCTTATGCCATCAGATCTTTGTGTTTTATTTCTTATTATATTTATGTTTATCTAAATAATAGAGTTTCTCATAATTTTAATTACAAACAGAGCTCAAGAAAGTTATTTTATCCAATAACATACTTTGAGCTTGACTTAAAATAATTTTTAAGTTAAAATTTTTTATTTAAAAATAAATTTTCACTTTAAAAAAAAGAAAAACACCAAACAAGTTTTTAGAAAAAGTATAGTTAAAACATTTTTCTTAAAATCTGGAAAAAAAAAAAAAAAAAAGTGATTTCGACTCATGCCTTGTGGATTTAAGTATATTTTTAAACCTGATTCAATGTATAGACCCAATCTAGTTCACATTTTATGAGTTGGGTTAACTTGGGAAGCCACGCATACGACCCAATCCAGTCGAAACCCGTAGACCTACTTCGGTCCAAAATGCAAGACAATTATAATTGAATGGGCTTTTGAAAAAAAAAATTATGAATTTATTTTTATTGCAAGATTTTTTTTAAAAGTTAAATTTATTTAACGTTTGGAGGGAATACATAAAAATAGTTTTAAATAAATTCTTTTTAGGATATTAATATTAATAAACACTTTTTGTATATAAATTTACTAAAAAGAATATATGATTACAATAATGTTAATGAAGGAAGTGATCGGAGAAGTGTTAGGAAAAAATTGAATTTTTAAAAAAATATATGACTTTAACTTCTTCTTCTTTTCTTCATAAAATAGAATTATTATTAATAAATATTTTTAAATATTTTTTAAAATTATTATCCAGATGCATAAAATAACTTAAAAATACTTTTTTTTTAAAATAGCTTTTTTAAGGGGAAAAAACATTCAAACACCCATTTAGTTTGAATGAATTTCTTTAAGAAGCTATTTTATTTAAAAAAATAATGTTTACTTTATGTGTATTTAGATATAATATTTTAAAAAGTCATAAAAATAATAATATAATATTTATTTAAAACCATTATTTTTTGGTACATTATTTAAAACCATATTACTTTTATGTAAAATTGTATTTTAAATACTGATACAATTGGAACAGTGACCAATTTGTCACGTTTGGACAAAAAAATTACCAAACTGCCACACCAACAATGAATTTTGTCAAAATGCCACACGGCATAATTCGCTACACAGTGTAGCGAATTATGCATGCAAGTAATTCGCTACACAGTGTAGCGAAATATGTCACGTCAGAACCAAAAATGCCACATGTCAAATTATTTACTGATAAATTAATGATGATAAGAGATAAGGGCGAGAATATATTGGCATAAAGAATGATAAAATTCTTACCATTAATTTGATAATAAATGATTAAAATTTTATATAATAATATTTAATAACGTATAAGAGAACTATCTTGGTCAAACACAAAATAACACATTCTCATTTTAAAAAATATCTACCTTTGTTACAATATATTAAGGGTTATACATTGTATAATGTTACATGAAAAATATTATTTGATCCTACACAAACATATAAGAAGAGAGAGAAAATAAGTTGAAGAAAGAGAAAATTAAAAATTGTACGTGGACCACACGTCTCTTTGTTTACGTAGAAAAATAAGCTTTCATCATGTTACATAATAGATACATTTTCCATATATTAATGCTTTCTGAAATTTATACAACAGATTTTCATTTTAATATATAACTCATTAACTCAAAGCAAGTTTGCTTTTTATATATCAATAACGTTTTTGCAGCGAGAAATTGATAATGGAGGAAGGAGAGGGAGTTCTAAAAGACCAGCTCTCTTTAAAAAATTAAGTTTAAAAAAAATTCTTTAAAACTCGGGGCCCACCCTAGCCCCCCTGTCTCAACCTTTGGTTCCATTCATCCCTCTCCCTCCAATAAAAATAAAACACCAGTACTAAAATGGTAACATGTCAGCATAGAAGAGGGAGAAAAACAAAGAGATTTCTAACAACAGTAAAAAAAAATAGCATGTCAAAATAAATAATATGTCACAATTTAAAATACGTTTATAATGTAGCATTGAAAAGATTGAAAGATAATATAATATTTTTTGAGATAAGTTATTCTATATAATTTTTTTTCTACTTACCTTTGCTCGTAACTCTCAAACATTATTAGATAAGAATCTTAATAGAAGAGAGAAATGATAAAGGTAGTTGAGAATCATGATAATGATGCTAGAGAGTGATAGGAAAAGGTAAAATAACTTATCACATATTTTTAATATACAAATAAATGAATAATATGACTCAAAATAAAATTAGCAAGTATTACAAAATTAAATTGCAAATAAACTTAATTATTGAATTAAATGATAAAAAAAAAAATACTATCACTGTTATAGGATTCGTTTAAGCAGATCAAACAAGACATATTTAATTACAAGACATGGGTTACGTCTTATACATAAATGATGCCACGGGATAAGCTGGGCCAATCATGTATTCATGCACGCGCATATTGCAAGTTGCAACACTGAGTTAATGATGTATATGCTATATGGGATCTTTTCTCTTTTCTGGATCCGTTGCAGTACCGAGAGAGTACAACCTAGAAACTATATATGGCGCAGATGCGCTCACGCTCACTCTAATATGCGTGAAGCTAGAAGCTAATAAAACAAATCTCGTTTTGATAAATTTACACATAACTTTATCATATCAAAAACGAGGTAGATATTCTTACTATTTATTTTTTCTACTAACATTTCACTATCACTCTAATCACCATTGGATTAGAGGAAAAGTTGAATGAAGAGAGAAAAAAAAAATTAACTTTTGAATCCAATGATGATTAAAGTGGTAGTGGCAGTAGAAAAAATAGGTACTAGGAACATCCTACCCTATGAAAAATATTATGTTTGTTTCATTGTTAATAGGTCTTTATAAATTCTAATAGAATTCCACCTATAATATATTTCTTAGACAGAGGGGTAAATACAAAATTTTAAAATGATATTGTCATATAAAAAACTTAAATTAAAAAAAAATGCTATCCCAAATTGTGTCCTAATATCTTTGAGTATATTTGTCTTTAACATAACTTCATGATAAATGGTATCAATTGATAGTATTTCCATTGATTTAAAACTGTACATCAATGTATCTTAAATAGAATAGGCTGTTACGGCTGTTACCAAACAGTCTGTTACCAAATAGTAAAACAATTTCCTAAAGATAAGTAACTACACCTAATTACAATAGGACTCAGTTATACATATCCTAACAAACTACAGGTTACAACATATCACAGCAAATCATAACAACATATAGAATCTTCTATTCCAACACTCCCCCTCAAGTTGGAGCATGAAGACATGAAATGCCTAACTTGGAAAGAACGGCAAGAAATGGAACACGACCAAGTGCTTTGGTGAAAATGTCTGCGAGTTGCAAATGAGAACGAACAAAAGTAGTTCGAATTGTCTTAGAAACCAACCTTTCCCGGACAAAATGGCAATCAATTTCAATGTGTTTAGTTCGCTCATGGAACACAGGATTTGCCGAATTGCCGCGATATGTATAGCGGCTTGATTATCACAACATAATTCCATAGGATCAGCATGGATAACATCAAGTGAAGCAAGAAAAGACTTCAACCATATCAATTCTGCTGTCGCGGCAGCCATGGAGCGGTACTCAGCCTCTGCTGAGGAGCGTGAGACAGTGAGTTGCTTCTTTGTTTTCCAAGAAACAGGTGAGGTTCCAAGCATAATGAAGAACCCAGAAACTGACCGGCGAGTTAAAGGGCAGCTGGCCCAATCTGAATCACAGAAAGCATGAATTTTGAGATCACTTTTGGAAGAAAGGAGGATACCTTGGCCAGGATTCATTTTGATGTATCTTAGTACCCGAATGGCAGCCTCATAATGTGCTTCCTTTGGAGCTTGCATGAACTGTGAAAGAGTGTGCACTACATAACTCAAATCAGGACGAGTGATCGTAAGGTACACTAGCTTGCCGACAATTCTTCTATAGCGACCTGGATCATCATAGTCAGGTCCATCTGCCAGAGCTAAGCGATGATTCTGTTCAATTGGAAACTGAACCGGTTGACAATCCAACAAACCTGTTTCTTTGAGGATATCTAATGCATATTTTCGTTGGCACAAGAAGATACCCTCATTGCTACGGGCAACCTCGATGCCCAAAAAATATTTCAAGTGACCCAAATCTTTAATTTTAAAACACTTGTTAAGATAAATCTTAACCTCTTGACATGCTTGGGAATCATTGCCTGCCAACACCAAATCATCAACATAGACTAGTATGGTCAAGAAGGTAGAACCACGCTGTACATGTAAATGTAAATATTGTTGTTAAAAAAAAAAACTATAAAAATTCATAATTTGATTTATTTCGATGATTTTATTTGAACTATATTATTATGAGAATTTTATATTTATAAAAATTTTATTTATAAACTCATTTATATACTTCAGAAAATATAAAAAAAGAGTAAAATACTCTCAAAATACAAAAAAAATTTGTAAATAAAAAATTTATAAATGTAACCTGCATTTATTATTTTATATATATATTCCTCAAATATTATTACTATATTTTCGGATTGTTCCAAATTACCCTTAAAAAAAATTTCCCCCAAATTTCCAAGATTTTACGGCTGACACAAACACCAACCAGTCTGCATGCCAAACTCACAGAGACAATAGTCTCCATTCCCCACCAAAATTATTGTTAAGTAATTAAAAGTCAATTCTTTGTTGCATCGATCCCTAATAAAAATAGTATCTATGTATGTAGATATATTCATATTCTTTTTTTTTTGTCCTACACATGAATAAACGCATACTTTTCAACGCTTTGTTTCGTGGAATTGCTGCCTTGTGACCTTCTCTCTCTCTTTTTTAAATAATAATAAATAATAAAATTACGAAAGTAAAGATTTTATTGTTAAGTGATTAAAAATCAATTCTTTGTTGCATCCCTAATAAAAATAGTATCTATGTATGTAGATATATTCATATTCTCTTTTTTTGTCCAACACATGAATAAACGCATACTTTGAATTCAACGCGTTGTTTCTTAAAATTGCTGCCTTGTGACCTTCTCTCTCTCTCTTTTTTTTAAATAATAATAATAATAAAATTACAAAAGTAAAGATTTTATTGTTAAGTAATTAGAAGTCAATTCTTTGTTGCATCGATCCCTAATAAAAATAGTATCTATATGTAGATATATTCATATTCTCTCTCTTTTTTTTGTCCTACACATGATGAATAAATGCATACTTTTCAACGCCTTGTTTCTTGGAATTGCTGCCTTGCGACCTTCTCTTTTTTTAAAAATAATAATAATAATAAAATTACAAAAGTCAAGATTTTATTGTTAAGTGATTAAAAATCAATTCTTTGTTGCATCCCTAATAAAATAGCATCTATGTAGATATTCATATTCTCTTTTTTCAGTTTGGAAAGTTAATGAAGCATAGTAAGAATATATAAGAGACGAAGAGAGAGAATAAGAAGAATCAAGGAAGAGAGGAAGATACAAGTACAACAAAGGCATTATAAAATAGATATATAAAATCTCAACACTTCATAACCTCATAACATCATAACTTGGTCTCATACACAATACAGACTGAGATTAAAAAAAAAAAAAGCCTCACATACTAAGACACGTTATTAAAAAAAATAATAAAAAATACCAAGAGACGAAACTGAGTGGTGCTAGACGGTGGTGATGATGAAATTACACATCCGATGCGCGCATGTGAATTTGGTGCGGTCATCCACTCTCATTCTTCTGGCCAAAAACACCCTGGATAGTGGGTAATGGTGTTCCAGGCCTAGAGGTTGAAGTCTTGGTAACACTAGGACTAGGAGGATTACTTGGTTGTGTTATTGGACACAAAGCATCTTTAATGGTAACCGTAGGTGGTTTCTGCGAATTGGTTGAATTTTGAGGATCAGAGGCATTAGCAATGTTGGATTCATTTTTTGAGTCGGCCATTAATAATGGTGATATGTATAAAAATAAGCAGGAGCTAAATAGAGGAGAAAATCACCATAAGGTAACAAGGGGTTGATCAGAGAAAATGAGCAATTAGAAGAATGGAATGGGATATGCAAATGATAGTCTTAATGATATTGACAAAGTTTTTTTTTTTCTAAAAAAATATAACATAACTCAAAATCCAAATTTGTCCATCAATTTGAATTAGGTTAGTTTAACTTTTTTTAATTAATTTAGGTTTTAAATCGCCCTAATCTTACCAACAAGAAATCAAATGAATGGGATGAATTACAAGGTTAACTAGATTAAGTTTAAGAGATCATTTGTTTGTATTGTTTTTTTAAAAGAGTAGTTTTAAAAAATAAAATAATTAAATTTAATAGTTTTTATTAAGCTAGAAACAGTAGTTATAAAAACTAAATATTAAATTAAGTCAGTTTTAATACTGCTTCCTAATATAAACATAATATAAATAATGTGCATGTCAACGCTTCGCATCATGATCGACTGGTGAAAATATCAAGGGAAACAAAATTAAGTGAAATAATTGTGAGCAAAATTTAATTTGTCAACATAAAGTTAAGTAAGAATATAAAATAATTAACTTAAAATATGCTTTAAATACTGCAATTATTATATTTTATACTTTATGAAGGGTACTTTATTGCGTTATGGTTTTTTTTTTAAAAAAATATTTTATATAATAATTATGCAAACAAGTATTTTCTGTATTTTTTTTGTTTTAAAATTTAAAAGTCAAAACACAAAATAAAACACAACCGAGACATTTTTTAAATTTAATTCTAAACATAACAAAAAGGGAAAAGTATTTCTCCGGTCACCGGAGATAAATTAAAATTATCTCCAGTGAGCTCAAAAATCAAAATGACGTCGTTTTGGATTATAAGAGTAAAGAATTATAATGACAAAGACTAATATAATCGAACAATATATTATAATTAAAAAAATATTTTGATTTCCGCTCCAAAACGATGTCGTTTTGAGCTCACTGAAGATAATTTTATCTCCGGTGACCGAGAAATCCTTTACCCTAACAAAAAATTGAGATGATAATTTTGCTTTTTATAAGAAATTAAATTTCAATTGTTACCAACATTTAGGTTTTGGACAGAATTAAATAGCCTGGCTGAAGAATTGGTTTTCGACAAAACACAATGGCATCATTTCGATTCATGTAACCAACCCCATCTAGTGAAAAAAGGTTTTAACCATTGTTGATTGATGTAACCATATTAACCAACAATATTCATTGTTATTAGAGACTAATACTTCAGAAAAAAAAAAAAATTAATGAGCATGGCATAGCAAGTTAATCATGGTGAGCTTTCCAGGATTTCATGTCCAAAGATTAGAGTGTTGATGAATTCACAAAACTAGTTGGATTGAATGACATACAGACAACACATGTTGATCACCAACAGGACCCAGTTAACCAAAAACAATCTGGTAATTGATCTGCTTGTTCTAACCTAAGAAATAAATCAGTGGAAGTCCGTAAACACTTCACAAATTTAGAAAACATGACATTTTACATGTAATGCGCTGTTTGGATAAAAAAAAAAAAAAAAATCTTCTCTAACAAATCAATAGCACCAGGAGAGACATATTGGGAAATCTAACAGCAAACTGTTGCTTTGGATGTTGTGGAAGCTGTCTTACGTACATATCTACGATCGAGCATTATCACTTCGTGGAAATCCAAGACTAGTTATGGAAATATGTGTTTTTTATTTTATTTTTTAAAAAAGTTTAAAATAAAAATATAAAATAAAAATAACTTATTCATGTTCTCTAAATTTGATTCTAAAAAAAATATTAAAATTGTTTACTTTTTTTTTTTTTGTAAAACATGTCTTATCAAACCATTTTTTTTGTTTTTGACTGTTTTTAGAAACAATATTCAAATAAGACCTAAATTTAAAAAAGGGTCGAGGAATGAGAGAGAGTTTGCCCTCTATCCAGTCATATTTTACTCATTTTCCAATTATCAAGTTGGAGTTCTCCACCTTATATTCCCAAAATAAAATGAACAAAAAAAATAAAATTAAAGACATGGTGATGCAGGCTATAGAATCCACTTAATCCAGACGATAAGACATAATCTAATTAAAGATCCAAAAATTTCACTAATTTGGTTTTCAGATTTTATTTATGACCTGACTCTAACATTGCAACAGAATCAACAACAACCAAACTTATTCCTTTAAGTGGAGTCAGCTGTATGGGTCAAAAGATGCCATTCGGATCTATCAAAAACCAAATTTTCAGTAAATCAATTAAATCAGACTATCTTCAATTTGATCCAATTTTCTTAGGGGAACCTCTCTTGGTCTTCTACTCATATAATCAAACCACCTCAGATGGGTTTTTGTTATCTTCTCCTCAATTAGGGTTAACTTAGTTAGTACTTAATAGTCTATTCTAAGGCGTCCGAGTATTTTAGTCATTTTTATTAGGGTCCTTCTTAGAGTTGGGGATCTAGTGTTTATTTTTATTTTATTTTTTATTTTTTATTTTTAGTGTTTATTTAGTTTTGTGGGCTTCTTCTCAAATAATTGTTATTTAGGATTTATTATGTTTATTAGAGGCTGAATAGTTAACTTGGTTTTTAATTTGTAGACTAATTTGTGCACAAGTTTGACTAGTCCTATATAAGTTGCGTAATCAGCTACAAAAGATAAACATTGAATGATGAACTTATTATCGGGGAACCTAGCCACCAAGCTTGTGATGACGAGTCTCTTTTTCTAGGGTGTGAAAACCTAAGGGACCCTACAGGGAGAGATTCTTGGATTTTTCTTTTTTCTTCTCAATTTCTGCTGTTGTCTTGACTTTTTTTTCTTATGCCATCAGATCTTTGTCTTTTATTTCTTATTATATTTGTTCTCATCTAAATAATAGAGGTTTCTAATACTCTTTCTCATAATTTTAATTACATACGGAGCTTAAGAAAGTTATTTTATCCAATTACATACTTTTAGCTTGAGTTAAAGTAATTTTTAAATTAAAAAATTTATATAATAATATTCAATTTGTTAATTTTTTTTTAAAATTTTATTTTTAATTTTAACTTAAAAATAACTTTTAACTTAAAAAAAATTGCACCAAACAAGTTTTTAGAAAAAGTATAGTTAAAACATTTATCTTAAAATCTGAATAAAAAAAAAAGTGATTCCGACCCTCACTGACTCATTCCTTGTGAATTTAAGTATATTTTATTATTTCTAATAATATTTATAACTTTAATATTTTATTTTTATCTCCTATCATAAAAAATTCTTGGTTTACCACTGCTGCTAACCTGGTTAAGTGTATTGTGAAACCCAGAAACAGTATCATTGACTTGAAATATTATCTATGGAGCTATGAAAAAATTCAAAAATTCTACATTATGACTAAAGTTCGTCTTAGTCTTTGAAAAATAATAATTAATTATATTATAGTTAGTTATTTCTCAATTATTATTTAATAATGTATATATAATTTAGTTAATAGACTAATAAAATGTTGTGTGTGTGTGTGTGTGGGGGGGGGGGGGGGGGGGGGGGGACTAATCATCTTTTACCGAAATATGAAAGGCCAATACATCTAAAAATACATGTTAGGTTTAAATCGAATTTTTAAGTAAATAATATGGTGGTGAAGGAGATGAGTCACACCACAACGACTATGTTATCCGGCCATGGGACTGTTTGGTGCTGGTGTCCTGGGGGAGAAAATCTAATTGATTCCTCCCAAGTCCTAACCGACTCAATTTCCACACCTATTTTGAAAAGTGATCCAGTTTGTGGACCAATGACACAATACGAATAATTTACGTATCCAAAAAAAACTTATAAAAAGATTAACACGGATCGATTTTGTATTTCAGGTTAGGAAAAAATATTTCTGCAGTTAATGCAGAGAAGTTATATGCATTTATTTCTAAAATGATATCGTTTTGGTATTGAAATCTTAAAAAATTATAAATATAAAGACTATTATAATCCTGAAATAAATTAAAATTATAAAAATATCATTATTTTCGTCCAAAACATCGTTGTATTGGACTTACTGCAGATAACTTTATCTGCAATAACTACAAAAAAAAAAAAAAAAAAAGCGAATGCTTTCAGGTTAACACATAATATGGCATAACTTTTTTTGTGTTAGATATTTTGCCAATACAAACACAATACAAATTTAAAAGGATCCACTCGAACTAAAAAAGAAAAAATTTATTCTATCGTGTATGCGGGTAATGTTCAAAATTGTCAGTCTTATAAAAAGCAACTCACCACCTTTTTCATGGGAAGCCATAAATTTTTACAATGAATGAAATTGTAACACATATTTTTTTATAAGTTAAGATATTTATATAGCACAATAGTTAAGTTGAATCTTATATAGCTACTCATCAACTATGAACAAATTTTTTATAAGGATGGCTTCCAATTTGTGAGATAAAGTCAGTTTGGAAAGTTAATGAATTGAAGCATAGTAATTAAATGGTTGTTTCCAATCCTTGTTCTGACATCAGAACCCTTTTCTCTCCTTTTTTTTTCAGTGTATTCACGTGGCCGTCGGTGACCATGGTCAGCCATGGCTGTCCGCGGCGAGCATATAATCAACAATCATAATGCATGAGGACATAGGGACAAAAGCATATTCCAAAGTTGAAACTATAGGAGAGAGAGAGAAGAAGAATCAAGAAAGAGAGGAAGATACAACGTCATAACATCATAACTTGATCATTCACAATACAGACTGAGATTTAAAAAAAAAAGAAAAAGAAAAAGAAAACCTCATATACTAAGACACGTTATTAAAAAAAGAAAAAAAAGAAAATACCGACATTACTGAGTAGTGCTAGACGGTGATGAGGATGATTAATTACACGTACGATGCGCACATGTGAATTTGGTACGGTCATGGGTCATCCACTCTCGTTCTTGCGGCCAAAAACACCCTGGATAGTGGGTAATGGTGTTCCAGGCCTAGAGGTTGAACTCGTAGGAGGATTACTTGGTTGTGTTATTGGACACAAAGCATCTTTAATGGTAAGCTTGCGTGGTTTCTGCGAAGTGGTTGAAGTTTGAGGACCTGAAGTAGTAGCAATATTGTTGGATTCATTTTTTGAGTCGGCCATTAATAATGGTGATATATAAATAAATAAGGTAGCAAGAGCTAAATAGAGGAGAAAGTCACCACAATGTAACAAGGGGTTGATCAGAGAAAATGAGCAATTAGAACAATGGAATGGGATGCATATTTATAAGCTAAAGCTAGAGTAATTTTTTTTTATTTTTGGGTATTTTCCTTAATCGATTAATTAAATTGGAATATCCCCTTCATCCACTTGCGGTGGTTTGATATAGTAACTCAAGAGCAGATAAAGTGTTCACTCAGTCTCGCATTACACGTAGCAACAGCTAGCAAGGTTGTGTGAGCTTGCCCGCATGTAGGGATGTGCATGAAGGGATGTGGATGTTAGAGCTGTGCATGGAGGGATGTGCTGTGCATGTAGGGATGTGCATGTTAGAGCTGTGCATGAAGGGATGTGCATGTAGGGGTGTGCATGTTAGGGGAAATGAGATCATGGCTAGCAAAAGTGGTTTGGTTAGCTCATGATATCCGAACCATTTTTAAAAGAAAAGATCCAATCCATATCCAAATATTAAGAAACAGTGGTTTTCAAAACCGTTGTAAAAAACCGGTTTTTATGAATCAGTTTGGTTGGTTTCCCATTTGATTTGGTTGCACACCCGTTGGCCATGTGACATGCATGCAATCATGCTCGTTTTATCGCCGTTGATGTTTAAGACTTACACGTGGAAACGCCATCACCACAGTAAAAACGGAGTATAATGGGGTTTCTCTGCGCCATCCGCTACGTTGAGTGCGCTTGCTTAGTTAAGTAATTATTATCTACCGTTGAGACCCGCGTCACATTCGATAGGAGACCCCTGCTCTATTTTCAGTGAGAATATATCCACCCTCAATCTGCAGCATTTCATGTATTAAGAGCCATCATTATTTTGATCTTTTACGATATGTAAAGACGATGAAGCATACGGGTAAAGTATATAATAACAAAAAAAAAAAAAAAACTTACACTGGCGGAGGTAGGTGAGTGCAAGTGCATACATAAATTTTTTGACAAAAAAAGAATAAAATATATTTTGGGTCATCAACAAAAATTATAAGATTCAATTTAATCTCTTAAAAAAAAATTGACTCGTGATCCCTTTAAATTCTAAAATAAACCCATGTTAGTCCTTTTGAGGGATTAATGTGGATCTTTTTTAATTTCAGAGATCATGATTTTGATTATCTGGGTGTATTTTTGAATTCTGAGATCACGAGTAGATTTTTTTCACTAAGAGATTAAATTGAGGCTCGTAATTTTTGTTGATGACCTAAAATATTGTATTGTAACAGTTTAGTCGACTCTTGATTATTTTCTTTATATTAAATTAAAGTTTTCTTTTTTATATATATTCTTTTGTATTTCAATATATTTAAAATTTTCTTTAAATTTTTTTTATTCTTTTATTGAAAATATACAAACATTAAAAAAAATTTCTAGATTCGCTATTGCAAGAAATATTATTACTTTTTTATAAAATAGACATTACAAAATAGATTTTTTATTTTTTTCTGAAAATTAAAAAAATTATTTTTAAGAACTGAAATCAAATGAGTCCGCATATTCTAATGACGTTACTATTAGAGGAAATGACCAATTTAACCAAGCCTAAGATACATGGCTGAGATGAATAATAGAGAAGGGAACAGAATGTGCTCGTGCGTGATGGTTTTGAAGCGAAAAGGTGTCTTTGTCATATTGAATCGTATCCACAAAGGCCCACTATTAGAATAAGCGTGTCGGCTGGCTTAGAACGTGGGGCCACAATAAGATAGGAAAATGATATTATACTGTGAAACTATGTAATAATGACCATGTGCAGTTAATATCTCATGGGAAGTGTGACGGCAGAGATGATGAAATTAGACATATGAATTTGATAGAGCAAGAGTGAAGATTCAAACATACCTCATTTTTCTTGGGTCTTCATATAAATTTTATAGGACCACATATTTGAAGGATGGTTGTGTTAGACAATGGACTACAAATGTATGTCATAGATTTCAAGCTACAAATTAAACAATTTTAAGCTTCTTTAATTGAATCTCGGTCAATTCTTGTAAATACTTGAAATAAAAAATTTAATTGCTAAATGTTTCATCAAGTATAACAAAAACAAGAACATAAATTAAGTATATGGAAATAAATGGATAATAATTTCGGAGAATTTATATTTACTTGAAACGGTTGATTGTTCGTTAATAATTAATGTTCAACAAGAATCTTTATCCAATAGTTTATGGTTTAGTGGTGTTTCATTTAGACACCAAGAATTAACCTGCTCAAATGGATAATGGATTCAAGATTTATAAGAGTCGCAACTCTAGGTGGAAAGAATCAAATTAACTAGTACTACTACTACTATTATTATTATTGTAGATAAATCTTAATATTAATTGTCATCCTGTTGTTAACCGGGGAAAATGGCACCATAGATGGTCAGGGTGAGTTTTGGTGGCAACAATTTCACAGAAAAAAGTTGAAGTACACTCGACCGTACCTGATTGAATTAATGTTCTCAGACAACACTCAAATCTCAAAACTAACTCTCCTCAATTCCCCATCATGGAATGGTCATCCTGTTTACAGCAGGTAAATCCAACTTCACTTGTATTCATTGTATTCTTGTGTAATATTTGTGTGTCTTAACAGTTGTCCCTAGTCTGAGCTGAAAGATAGAAATACACGGGGAGGAGCCATATATGCTTCACCTTGCTGTGGCAAGGTACTTTGCAGCTGCTGCAAGGTTGACAGCAACTCCTGCAAGAATTTAAGGTTGACAGCAGCTGCTGTGCAGGAAAGGCATGAGGGGGGAGGGGGAGGGGGAGGGGGCATTTCAAGTGTCTTCTTAAACAAAAAGGATATGGGGATATCCCCAATAAGGTATTTTGATGTCTAACTGTTGATGTAGCATTCTGTTTTCTGTTTCAAGTTAGTTAGCTTTATTTACTGTCTGGGCTTATATGTTAATTGGGCTTATTTGTACTGGGCCTTTTCCTTCAGTTTAGGATTAGTTAGTTAGATTGGTGATGTCATATTTAAACTCTCTGTGTGTAGAAACTTAACCGATTTTATTCATTCCCTTATTTTTGTTAATGTGGATCGATTCAGAATCTAAGATGGTATCAGAGCTCTAATCGGAGCTCTGATATTCGTCGTTCTTTGTTTGCGTTCTACGAACTTCTTCTCTTCCTATTTTTCGTTTTCAATTCGTTCTTGATTTAGCTTGCATGCACTCACTGAAGTGAATAGATGGCGAATCAGAGTTCCGACATAGATCAAGAGAATGTAACAAATCGTATACCGATTGTTACAGATCAGATTTTTTCTTCCGCAACACATGTTCCGATCGCTGATGATCCTTCAAATCCAGGTAGCACTTACTATGTGCATCCTAATGAGAATCCTTCTTTAGTTTTGGTATCTTCACTCATGGATGGAAAGAACTACCACAATTGGGCCAGATCTATGAAAATGGCTTTAATATCGAAGAATAAACTCTCTTTTGTCAATGGAACTATCTCTGTTCCAGATCCTTCTGATCCTTATTTCGCTGCATGGGAACGGTGTAACACCATGGTGCTGTCATGGTTACATCGCTCCATAACTCAATCTATTTCACAGTCGATCTTATGGATGGATCGAGCCTCAGATGTATGGAACGACCTCCGAGAGAGGTTCTCTCAGTCAGATATCTTCAAAATCTCATATCTACAGGATGAGATTTATAGGATGCATCAAGGAGACAGTAGCATCTCTGATTACTACACACGACTCAAGATCCTATGGGATGAGCTTGAAGCGTTACAGCTAACACCAACATGCAAATGCATTAAACCTTGTTGTTCAATTGCTTTGAAGGTTAGGAGTATTCGTGAAAGAGATTACTCTATTCGCTTCCTTAAAGGAATAAATGAACGATTCAGTCATGTAAGGTCTCAGGTTATGTTGATGGATCCTTTGCCATCAATTAATCGAGTTTTCTCGATGGTCATACAACAAGAGAGACAGTTGCAACTTGAAGGCAACTCTCTTAATTTTGAAGGTCCAAAAACTTTCTACAATTCTGCTGATCAAGGTAGAGGACGATCACAACCTTATCAAGCACGTGGCAGAGGACGTGGATCCTATGTTGGTCGAGGGAGAACAGGTTCGAATAGACTGTGTACCTATTGTGGAAGGACAAGTCATACGGTGGAGACATGCTTTGAGAAGCATGGCTATCCACCAGGTTTCAAACAGAGAAATACTGATTACAGGCCAAGTTTTGATTATAGGCCAAATGTTGCACACAAGGCCAATGTGGTTGATGTAAACCAGAATCATGATCCTACTGTTCCACACCATCATGCAGCTTTGCAACCAGATTCTAAAGAAGCCTTCACAAAGGATCAGTATCAAACCATCCTTGGAATGATACAACAATCTGTGCAACAAGGTTCCCCTCATATCAGCAACATGGTAGAAGCTAAGGTCCTCAATGCTGAGACCACTGATTCATCTTCAGGTAAATCTAGAATTCAATGGATTTTAGATACTGGAGCAACCGATCACATCACTCATTCCATGGATAGTTTGTCATACATTCAAAAGATTGAACCAATAGCTATCACTCTACCTAATGGAAAACATGTGTTATCTTTTCATTCTGGAACTGTTATTCTTTCCAAGACTTTAACATTGACAAATGTGTTTTATGTTGAAGAGTTCAAGGTCAATTTGATTTCAATAAATAAATTGATTCAAGACACTAATTGTACTGTGATTTTCCAGCATCTTCAATGTATCATTCAGCAAATACCTTCCAGGCTAACGATTGGTTCAGCTAAGTTGGAGAGAGGTCTCTATATTCTCAATCAACATTGCAGCAATTCTGATGGCACAAAGGGAGAAGGACTATGGAGCAATACTGCTCAGAATAAGAAAGTAGCAATGCAGTCTTCAACCATTGATATATGGCATTCTCGATTAGGACACTGCTCAAAGTCTGTAATAAGAGCCATGATAGCTCAATACCCTTTCATTTCTTGTAAAGATACAGATGATCCATGTGACATATGCCATTTAGCTAAACAGAAGAAATTACCTTTCAATACTAGTTCCAGTATTTCAAGTTCAGCTTTTGATTTAGTCCATATTGATATTTGGGGGCCATACTCGATTCCATCCATTCATGGGCATAGATACCTTTTGACTATAGTAGATGATCACACACGGTTTACTTGGGGCATACTTATGACATCTAAAGCTGAAACTAGAAATCACATTAGATCCTTTGTTACACTCATTGAAAATCAGCTTGGTATTACTGTCAAAACTTTTCGAAGTGACAATGGGCAAGAATTCTTAATGAATGAGTTTTTTGCTCAAAAAGGAATAGTCCATCAAACCACATGCATTGAGACTCCACAGCAAAATGGAACAGTGGAGAGGAAGCATCAGCATATATTAAATATTGCCAGAGCCTTACTTTTTCAAAGTAATATTCCAAAGAGTATGTGGTCATATTGTATTATGCATGCCATACATCTTATTAATCGGCTTAGTTCACCTGTCTTGCACAACAAATCTCCCTATGAGTTGCTATATAATAAGCCACCAATACTTACTCATCTTAAAGTATTTGGGTGTTTAGCTTTTGCCTCAACCACTGTCAATGGGCATCTTAAATTTCATGCTAGAGCTAGGAAATGCCTCTATCTAGGTCACAGAGATGGAGTAAAAGGATACATATTGTATGATGTGTTATCTAAGAATATTTTCCTTTCAAGAAATGTGATTTTCCATGAAGGTTTCTTACCTTTTCAACTGATCAATCTACATAACACTCAGGTAATATTCAATGCTTACCATTTGTAATTGAGTCTTCTGTTACATATGATGCACCACACAACAGCAGTAGAGACACTCCTATATCTCCACCAATTCTTACTCATCAGCAGCAGATCATTTATCTGACAGTGCACCTACTCCGTGTGATACACCACAACATGATGGATCAACCAATGACAGTAGTGATGATTCTTCTATATCTATGCCTGCAAATATATTATCTGATGATCACTCTCAACTTCCTACTGGGGTCTCTCCTCCCTCTCCAAACCAAGTATGTAAACTCCAAAAATCACTCTATGGGCTTAAGCAAGCTAGTCGTCAGTGGAATGCTCGTCTCACCACTGAACTTCTGCTCCTTGGATACTCCCAATCTTCAGCTGATCACTCCTTATTCACCAAGGTTAGCAATGGTACTTTTACTGCATTACTGGTATATGTTGATGACATGGTCCTGGTTGGTGACAATATGGATGAGATCAATTCTGTTAAACAACACCTTGATCAACAGTTCTGCATCAAAGACTTAGGACCTTTGAAATTTTTTCTTGGTCTTGAAATAGCTCGGTCACCTCATGGAATTGTTGTTAATCAACGGAAGTATGTTCTCGAACTGCTTGCCGATAGTGGTTTGCTTGGGGCCAAGGCTGCCTCCACACCAATGGAGCCTACCCTACGTTTATGTCAGAATCAAGGTGATCCTTGTGCTGATCCTGCATCATATCGTAGACTTGTGGGGCGTTTATTGTATCTTGCTAATACTCGACCGGACATATCTTTTGCTGTTCAACAGCTTAGCCAATTTGTGGCTAACCCAATGATAGCTCATTTTGATGCTGCCATTCGAGTACTCAGATATCTAAAGGGGTCTCCTGGCAAGGGGTTATTCTTCTCTTCTAGTAGCTCTCTTACACTTTCTGGTTTCAGTGATGCTGATTGGGCCACATGCTTGGATACTCGTCGCTCTATTACTGGGTTTTGTGTCTTTCTTGGCACCTCTTTGATCTCTTGGAAATCCAAGAAGCAAACCACTGTGAGTCGATCCTCCGCTGAAGCAGAATACCGTGCCTTAGCCTCTTTGACTTGTGAGATCCAATGGCTCACCTATATCTTACATGATCTTCGTGTTCCCATTTCTGGCCCTGCTATGCTCTATTGTGACAATCATGTTGCAGTTCATTTGGCCCATAATCCTTCTTTTCATGAAAGAAGCAAGCACATAGAGCTTGATTGTCATGTTACACGTCATCATATTCTGCAAGGACTAATTCATTTGATACCTATTGCCTCATCTCAACAGCTTGCAGACATGTTTACCAAAGCCCTTCATCCTACTCATTTTCGTGACTTCATGGACAAGTTGGGGTTTAAGGATATTCACCTTCCAACTTGAGGGGGGGGTGTTGATGTAGCATTCTGTTTTCTGTTTCAAGTTAGTTAGCTTTATTTACTGCCTGGGCTTATATGTTAATTGGGCTTATTTGTACTAGGCATTTTCCTTCAGTTTAGGATTAGTTAGTTAGATTGGTGATGTCATATTTAAACTCACTGTGTGTAGAAACTTAACCGATTTTATTCATTCCCTTATTTTTGTTAATGTGGATCGATTTAGAATCTAAGACTAACGTTGGGAAAACCTCTGGCTGGGTACTGGCATGGCAGTGTTGACCGAGGTGACTGAGGCTTATGATATTGGGCCAGCAAAGTGGGCCGGCCAGAATAATCCTTAAATTCACATTCTCTAATTCTCTTTTACTTTCAAGATTATTAACATAAATCTCAACACAATACAACGATATTATTGTGCAAGGCATCACCATTATTGCTCTTATCACATCTCCAAACACGGATGGCATCAAGCCAGGTCAGTATTTTAAGATCAAATTTAGAATAATGTTACTCCCAAGAATTAAAGAGGACAATATCCAACATGGACCATTAAGAGTTAAAAAATATATTTAGCAAGCAAGCAAGCATTTGATACAAATGTAACAAAAACATAAAAATAAAACAGTTTGGATTGGATTGGATTGATAAATATTTTTGCACTTCCTATCAGATTCTTGCACAAACACAAAAATTTAAGACTGCTACATAATTTCTGGGGATGACTGTGTGTGGCTGTCAAGTGTGGATGAGATGATATGGCATAAAGTTTGGGTGGCCCACCAAACAACTAGTCATCATAAGGTTGACATGCATATCACCATATAGTGCAACCATTGCCTTGGGAAGTGAGATGTCAGGTGGTATCCAAGATGTGAGAGCTGAGGATATCATAGCTATCCAAACAGAATCAGGAGTTAGAATTAAAACAGCAGTAGGGAGAGGAGGGTATGTGAAGGACATATATGTGAAGAGAATGACCATGCATACTATGAAATGGGCATTTAAGATGACTGGTGACTACAATTCACATGCTGACGGCCACTATGACCCTAATGCCTTGCCTGAGATCACAGGAATCAACTATAGAGATATTGTGGCTGAGAATGTGACCATAGCAGCTAGGTTTGAAGGAATCTCCAATGATCCGTTCACAGGAATCTGCATTGCCAATGCTACAATAGAGATGGCAGCCAAGGCCAAGAAACAGCCATGGACATGCACTGATATTGAAGGGATCACAAGTGGAGTGACCCCTCCACCTTGTAATTTGTTATCTGATCAGGGGCCAGAGAAAATCACAGCATGTGATTTCCCAACAGAGACTCTACCTATTGACATGTTGGAGCTTAAGAAATGTACTTACAACATGAAATGTGTTGGGATGTATTAGTCTATGGAGGTTATTTATTTAGGAATAGTCTTTATAATCCAGAAAGCTTGAGAAATGCATGATGTTTCAAATTATAGTAATGAAACGATTTTCTTTTCTTTTCTTCTCTCCTAGTTTCTGGAACTTGATGGCTTTATGCTGCTAAAGTTTCAAAGTTAATCAAAATTGGTCATGGCAGGTGAACAAGCCAAGTTATTTTCTGAAAATCTATTTAATCAATAATAAACCATTTCATTGTATCTCTTACAACGCGCATAATGTCTGTCCCCACATATGAAAAGTTTTCTTGTGTAATATTTGTGTCTTAACTGTTGTCCCTAGTCTGAGCTGAAAGATAGAAATACACTAACAAGGAGTCAGAGCAACTGGATATTCCTGCTGAAACCTTTTGAGTAATGCTGCTTAGCTTCTGATCATTCCAACAGCACATCTCAACAATACAATCATCCAAGAATGTGAGCTAAGAATTAAATAAAAGACGACCCCACACCAGTCTCATTGAATCTCGAGATAATTTACCAAAAAAATCTCAAGGTCTATAAAAGACTACTGCTGATATATTGTCAAAAAACATCAGAATCTTTACCTTGTGGACAAGCTTATCACAAGTGTTGAGATATATAGTCCCACATTGGTTGTATGTGCAACTAATGTGGAGTTTTTAAGGCCTTGGGCACTCCCACCCTTTGAGCTAGCTTTTGGGGTGGTGTATCCAAGGTTCTTTACATGGTATCAAAGTCTCGCCGCCCCCCACTTTCTCTTGTGGCGTTTCTTAGCACAGGTAGGCTGGGCCTGTTGCATTGTTCACTCTTCAAGCCCAATGGGCTTTTGTGTGAGCGGGCGTGTTGAGATATATAATTTTTTTATACTTTAAAATTAATAGAAACTTAGAAACAGAACAAAGAATTGAGATATATAATTTTACTTTTGATAACAAATTAAGTTTGAATTGTTACCAACATTTAGGTTTTGGACAGAATTAAATAGCCTGGCTGAAGAAATAGTTTTCGACAAAACACAATGGCATCATTTCGATTCATGTAACCAACCCCATCTAGTGAAAAAAGGTTTGAACCGTTGTTGATGTAACCATTAACCAACATTCAATATTCATTGTTATTAGAGACTAATACTTCAGAAAAAAAATAGTATTTTTTCATATTCAGATACGTATTTTTCTTTCAGCTACAACTTAATGAGCATAGCATAGCAAGTTAATCATGGTGAGCTTTCCAGGATTTCATGTCCAAAAATTAGAATTTTGATGCATTCACAAAACTAGTTGGATTGAATGACATACATAATCAACAACAACCAAACTTATCCTGTTAAGTGGAGTGAGCTATATGAGTCAAAAGATGCCATTCAGCTCTATCAAAAATCAACTTTTCAGCAAAACAATTACATCAGACAATCATCAATTTGATCCAATTTTTTTAGTGGAGCTATCACAAATCAAAAGAGAGGAACTCAGAGGAGAAAATATGAACTCCATCTTATGGATTAAAACTGAAAAATGAGAAAAATTAAAAACTGAATGAGTTCTGTACTTTACATAGCTTATATATTATAAAATTAAGCTAACAGAAAAGCTAACAGAAAGCTAACTACTTCTAACTAGTTTAACTGAGTCACGTGGGATCTGTTACTTCAAGAGCTGACGTGGCCTCCTTTATTACCCCCCCCACAAGCTGGACGAAGAATATCATGAAGACCAAGCTTGCCAATATTGAGCAGAAACGGTTGAGGATGAAGGGATTTGGTAAAGACATCAGCCAGCTGAGAAGAAGATTGAACTGGGAGTAGATGAATGGTGCCATCATTAATGCGTTCTCTTGTAACATGACAGTCGATCTCAATGTGCTTGGATCGTTCATGGAATGCAGGATTCTTAGCAAGATAGATTGCTGAGATGTTGTCACAAAACACAGCAACAGGTTTCGTGAATGGCACACATAAATCAGTGAGTAAGAACTTCAACCATTGAATCTCACAAGACATGGATGCAAGGGCTCGGTACTCAGCCTCAGCTGATGAGCGTGAAACAGTACTTTGCTTTTTTGAACGCCAAGATACAATTGAATCTCCCAAAAAAATACAAAGACCAGTGATGGACTTCCTAGTGTCTGGACAACAGGCCCAGTCACTATCGGTGAAACCTGACAGAACCAAGGATTTATTGCAAGAAAAGAACAGCCCTTGAGCTGGAGAGTTCTTGAGATACCGGAGAACTCTATGTGCAGCAGCCATATGAAGAGCCGTGGAGGATGAAACGAATTGGCTGAGCTGTTGAACAGCGAAGGAGAGATCAGGTCGTGTGGGTGTGAGATATAGCAGTCTACCAACAAGCCTTCGATATGGTTGAGCATCAGATAAAATTTCAGAAGGATCCTTGGCTTGACATAACTTGTTAGAAGGCTGCATAGGTGTGGAAACTGGTTTACAACTAAGCATCCCAGCATCAGAAAGTATCTCTAAGGCATACTTCTTCTGGTTTACAATGAGACCATCCTTTGAGCGTGCAACCTCCAAACCAAGGAAAAATCTCAGGTTGCCCAAATCCTTGATTCTGAAAGTAGAGTCTAGGAAAGCCTTAACTTGATTGATCTCGTTTAAATCATCACCTGATAAGACTATATCATCCACATAGACAAGTAAGGCTGTAAAGGAAGAATCTGTTCGTTTGATAAAGAGAGAATGATCTGCCACGGATTGTTGATATCCAATGGAGATGAGTGCTGAAGACAGTTTTGAATACCATTGACGACTCGCTTGCTTGAGTCCATAAAGAGATTTTTGAAGTTTACATACCTTGGGTGGCTGAGACTGAGGGAAGCCATCAGGAAGAGCCATAAACACCTCTTCATTGAGGTCTCCATGCAAAAAAGCATTGTTGACATCAAGTTGCAAGAGATGCCAACCCCTAGAAGCAGCCACACTAAGTAAAACCCGAACAGTAGTCATCTTAGCAACTGGGGAGAAGGTGTCAAGGTAGTCTACTCCTTCCATTTGAGTATAGCCCTTGGCAACTAGCCTGGCCTTATATCTCTCTATGCTCCCATCAGCCTTGAATTTTACTTTGTATACCCACTTGCAACCTATTATGTGTTTATCAGCAGGTCGATCAACTAGAACCCAAGTTTGATTCTGCTCCAGAGCAAAAATTTCAGCCTTCATGGCTTCTTTCCAGTAGTCATATTTTGCTGCTTGAAGATAAGTATGAGGTTCAGTGATGCATATGGAATTGCAACAAAACTTTGTAAAAGTGGGTGAGCAATTGTCATAAGACAGGACATTTGATAAAGGGAAACGTGTATCAGCATTTGATGTTAAGGAAGAAAAGCCACAATGAAAATCCTTAAGATACTGAGGGTGATTTCTGACTCTTGTGGAACGTCTAATAGGTACTGTGGCTACTTGGTTTGGACTGATATGATTTGGATTATTAAAAGGTAAGTCACTGGCTTGGACTGTTGTGTTTAAAGATAAGTCACGGGTAGGATTATTTATAGGTTGGTCACGGGAAGGATCTATGACAGAAAGAGGTTGGTCAAAGATTTGGTTAATAGGATCATTATAGGTAGGTCTATGGGAGGGAGTGTCATAGATGGGAAAGTCAGAGAGGGGTGCAGGGTTAGGAAGAGGTAAGCATAACTTTTCCTTGAATGGAAAGAAATATTCATGGAAGACAACATTTCGAGAAGTAAAAATCTCATGAGAAGTGGCATCAAAAAGGGTATAACCCTTTATTCCATCTTGGTATCCAATGAAGACAGCTTTCCTTGCTCTAGCAGAGAACTTATTTCTGTGGCTAGTCAATGTGCTAGCATAGCCAAGACACCCAAATACTCGTAGATGAGTGAGGGCTGGTGGCCTATTGTATAAAATTGAATATGGAGAGCTGTTATTTAGCAGTGGAGTGTTCAAACGATTGATCAAATGGGCTGCATGAATAACAGCAAAATTCCAAAAAGTTGGTGGGATCTGAGACTGAAAAACTAGAGCTCGAGCAACATTCAATAAGTGTTGATGTTTGCGCTCTACTCTACCATTTTGTTGAGGAGTTTCAACACAACTCCTATGATGCATTATACCTTTCTGTTGATAAAAGGAATCCATGATAAATTCAGTTCCATTATCACCGCGTAACACTTTCAATTTTGTTTCAAACTGAGTTTCTATGTATGCTATAAAATTCTGTAGACGTGGCCTCACTTCTGCTTTATTCTTGAGGAGTATTACCCAAACAAATCGAGAAAAATCATCTACTATGGTAAGAAAGAATCTGTGACCATTAATAGAAGAAACACCATATGGCCCCCATATATCCACATGTATCATATCAAAGGCTTTATTGCTTTTAGAATTGCTAAGAGGAAAAGGTAATCTTCGCTGCCTTGAGTAATGACATATGTCACAGGGACTTACATCTTCACAGGAGATAAAAGGAAATGCTTTAGACATCTGTTTGAAAACATCAAAAGAAAGATGTCCTAAACAAAAGTGTCATAACTTGGCATTATTCAATTTTCTAGCTACATTAATAGAAGCTTTACTCAAGGAGTTGTCAATCTTCATTGCTGTTTCCTGCTTATAATCAAGGAAATACAGCCCTTCCTTTGCATCAGCTATACCAATCATCTTCTTGGTATTTGCCTGTTGTATAGTGCACGAAGACTTGCCAAAAGTTAGATAACAAGGAATAGCTGAAGTCAGCTTTGAAACAGAAATCAAGTTGACCTTGAATTCAGGGACATACAAAACATCAGCTAGTTGCAGGGTATCAGATAAGAAAATAGTTCCTGATATGTTAGTCACCACTTGAGTTCCATTAGGTATCATGATAGAGATTGGCTGTATATTGTGGATAGAATTGAAAAGAGACAATACAGAACAAATATGATCTGTAGCTCCAGTATCTAGAATCCAACAGATATTACCTGCTGTGTTACTCCAAGATGCTGATGTTGGAGTTGTATTCAACGCAGCTGTACTTGTCAGATTAGTGGAATGAACTGCTTGCTGTTCATTAGGTGGTTGGCATCCATCATCTTGCAAAAGGCTTAACAATCTCTGGTATTGCCCTTGAGACAATGAAACTCCTACTTTTGAATCATCATCGAAAGTAGTTGTGTGAGTTTCTCCACCAAGTTCTTGTTGCACAAAATTAGCTGAACTATTCTGTCTTCCACCTCTTTTGAAACCAGGAGGAAAACCATGAATCTGATAACAAGTTTCAATGGTGTGGTTGGGCTTTCCACAATGAGTGCACATCTTAGTGCCACGTCCTTGGCCTCCTATATTTGGCCTAGGCCTTCCCTTTTCTGCAACAAACTTTCGGCCATAGTTCGAATTATTAGCAAAAGCATGAGATAAAGATGATTCACCTTGAGATACAGTATCGAATTGCCTTTCTTGTTGAGCAACCAAAGAAAAAGCTCGTGTGACATGAGGCAAAGGATCAATCATCATTATCTGGGATCTAACATGAGCATAGTGCTCATTCAAGCCTTTCAAGAAACGCACTGTCTGGTCTTGTTCCTTATGAGTTTGAACCATATGTATGAGCCCACAGTTGCAAGGTACTGTACATCGACACAAAGGTAAAGGACGAAGATTATCTAATTTGTCCCAAAGAGTCTTCAACTCAGTGAAGTAGTCAGTCACATTCATCTCTCCTTGATGAAGCTTATACAAATATTCTTGAATTTCAGATAATCTGAATATATCAGATTGACAAAACCTATTTCTCATATCGGTCCACACATCTGAAGCACGATTCATCCATAGAATGGATCTTTCGATTGAATTGCTAATGGATCTATGAATCCAAGCAAGAACAATGGTGTTGCATCTCTGCCAAGCAACATATGAAGGATCTTCAACAGGCGGTGGAGCAATAGTTCCATCAACAAATCCAAGCTTATTCTTGGATAATAGAGCCATGCTCATACCCCGAGCCCATGTATGATAGTTCTTTCCACTCAGAGGTGGATTCACAAGAACAAGAGAAGGATTCTCGTTTGGATGCAAGAAAAAAGGATGACCTGGATTGGTCAAGTATTCTGGAATGTTATCCGCCATTGCAGATGAAGAACAGAGAACAAGAAAACGATCAAGAAGGAAGAAAATGCAGCGGAAATGGTGGATACCAGAGCTAGGAATGCTCTGATACCATATCACAAATCAAAAGAGAGGAACTCAGAGGAGAAAATATGAACTCCATCTTATGGATTAAAACTGAAAAATGAGAAAAACTAAAAACTGAATGAGTTCTGTACTTTACATAGCTTATATATTATAAGAGTAAATACCCTTTTTGGTCCCTAGCAATATTAGCGAAATCCATTTTAGTCCCTGACAATGTAAAAGTACCAAATTGGTCCCTAAAGTTATGAAAAAAGGGCCACGTTAGTCCTTCTGTCAACTCCTCCGTCACGGTCAAACTAACGGTGCTCATGTGGCACGTTATCTGCTGACGCGGACTCCACGGTGGACACGGTGGAAAGCTGGACGACGACGTTTTGAATGAAAAGGATAGTAAAGCTTTCCAAAGGACAAACGACGTCGTTTTATTCTTCAGAAATGAAGAGGCACCAACACTGCAAGTAACCGTGGAGACTCATTTTTTTCACTAAGTTATTGCATATGATTGGAAGACCATTGTTGACCTCCACTGGAAGCTTCGTTGAACGGTGAGGGTTGTCGAAGACGGTGGTTGCAGGGAAGGCAATCAAGTGTGGACTTTGAAGGTTGTCGAAAGGCTGGTCCTGTGGTGGTTAAGGAAAGTTCGAGTGTGCTGGTTTTCTTACATGCAGGTAAGTGTTTTTTTAGGAAATCTTCAATATTTGTGGTCCCCCATCACCTGATGTTGTCTATTCTTTGTTGGAGAATGGTCCCCCATGTGCGCTCCATTGTGAGTTATCATGGTTAGGGTTAAAAAAAAAAATACCCATTTATGTATGTGGTCCCCTTCACTACCGGTTTGTAAAGTAAATTGGTTTGTGGCCCCTGATGTTCGCATGAATATATTGTAATTTACAGCCCTGTGTTGCTTTTTTTTCCAGATGGATGAATACATAGTGATAAGGTATCATCATGGGGGTGTGTTGAGGAGAGATGATAAAGGGGCCCTAACCTATGTAAATGGCAAAATGGTTGACTTACCTGAGATGGATGCTGACTTCGTCAACCTGCGTGACCTTGATACTCTGTTCAAGGGTTATGGGTATGAGACGTGTAAGCAAATGTTGTGGCTCATGCCAAACGCAACAGATTTAGATGTAGGTTTAAGGCCTTTGAATACGGACGCTGATATTGTGGAGATGGTCAAGGCTGCATTGAGTAATGGCAATCTCATAGAAATTTACTTTGAAGATTGCATTGCAACCCCTGTCTATGTTTCACCAGAAGAAGTTATTGCACATGCACATGAGGGTGGCAGTGGTGGAGAGGAGGATGAGGGTGGCAGTGGTGATGGGTTGGAGGATGAGGGTGGCAGTGGTGGAGAGGAGGATGAGGGTGGCAGTGGTGATGGGTCGGAGGATGAGGGTGGCAGTGGTCATGGGTTGGAGGATGAGGGTGGCAGTGGTTATGGGTTTTCTACTGATTCAGAAGATAGTGTGGAGGATGAGGCAAATAATCCTCCTCCACCTATGTATGATACAGAAACAGAGAGTGAAGAGGAGTGCAAGGGGAAGGGTAAAGCTGCTGGAAAAAAAAAGCAAAAGAGAACGAAAAAAAAGAAGGTTGAAGATGTGGCAAGGGAAGAAACAATGGAAGAGGAGGAGAAGTCAATGTCTTTCGAGGAGGGTGGGTATGGGTATAACTCTGAAGAGTTGAACACGCCTCCTTCAAGTGGTGCTGAAGAGGATGAAAGGGTTGTCAATCCAAAATTTAATGTGCATGAGGAGTTTGGTCATGTGCACTTAGAGGTAGGAATGGAGTTTGTGAGTCTTCAATTATTTAAAAATGCTGTCAAAGACTACAGTATTGATCTAGGAAGACAATTCAAGTGGCTGAAGAATGACAAAGTAAGGGCCCGAGCAAAGTGTAGTAATGATGAATGTGATTGGACGATTTACTGTTCGTGGAACAACAAAATGAAAGCTTTCCAAATCAAGACTTTTAATAACATACACACTTGCTGCAGACTTTTTAGAAACAAGAGGGCAAGTAGGGATTGGGTTGCGAAGAAGTTAGAAAAAAGGCTAATGACACAGCCGAACATGACAAGGGCTGAGGCCTACGACCACATGAAAGAGGAGTACAAAGTTCATGTCCATTTGAAGAAAGTGACCAAAGCATTTCAGAAAGCCAAGGCCAAAATAGAAAGGTGCGAAAAAGAACAGTACGCAAAATTGAGAGACTACTTAGGTGAGATATTGAGAAGCAATCCAGGGTCTACATGTCAAATGCAAGTGATCCCACAACCTGATCCGAAATCCTCTCCCATATTTTCTAAGTTGTACATTTGTCTGGATGCATACAAGAAAGGGTTCAAAGCTGGCTGCAGGCCCTTAATTGGTTTGGATGGATGTTTCTTGAAAGGATATTATGGAGGTCAATTGTTAAGTGCAGTTGGTGAGGATGCCAACAAAAGTTTCTATGTCATTGCATATGCAATTGTTGATAGTGAAACAAAAGAGAACTGGAAGCGATTTTTAACCCTATTACAGGAAGACATTGGCCCTCACGCAGTGTTTGGATGGAATTTTATTTCTGACCAACAGAAGGTGTGTTAAGCTTGTTTCATTTCAACTTGCTTAAGTATTCAGATTGATCCAATTGTTGAATGATTTTTTTCTGCTGTTATTTACCTGCTTATTAACCCTATCATGATTACATAAACTGCATTGCTGATGTTAAGTGCATTGCTGATGTTTAGTGCATTTCTGATGTTAAGTGCATTCCTGATAATGTCAGGGACCAATTAGTCCCTCGTGCAATTTTTCAGGGACCATAACGACCCTCGATGGCAATTGCCAGGGACCTATTTGATCCTCGTCTATTTGAGTCAGCAACACTTTGTGGCAATCTATATATGTTTTTGTGATACCTTTTTTTTTTTTGTCTGTGTGTAGGGGCTGATTCCAGCACTGCAAGAGGTGATGCCTGGTGCATATCATCGTTTTTGTGTGCAGCACGTTTGGAAGAATTTCATAAAGCAATGCAAAGACAAGGCAATTCGAACCATGGTTTGGGAGTGTTCAAGATGCACCACTGTCCCCCAGTTCCAGCAATGCATGGCACGATTGAAAGTAAAGAATGAGGCTGCATGGAAGTACTTGGATGGCATCCAGCCCTCAAGTTGGGTGAAAGCTCATTTCAGCCACTGGTCTAAATGTGATAATATCACAAACAACATGGCAGAGGTATGGAATGCCAAGATCGTTGGATATAGGTCAAAATCGATTATCACTCTATTGGAGGAACTGAGATGCTACATTATGAGGAGGATGGCTGCACATCAGAGGGTGTTAGGAACTGTTCGGGGTAAACTAGCTCCTGCTCAGCAATTGAAACTGGATCAGTTAAAGGTTCTTAGCAATTCATGGACACCCACTTGGACTGGAAATCTGCAGCAAGATATGTATGAGGTCAGTGGGAAAGGTGATAGAGTTGGAGTCAATTTAACAACACATACATGTGCATGCAATGTATGGCAGTTGACTGGACTGCCTTGTGAGCATGCTATAGCAGCAATTTGTCACAAAAATGAGCCAGCCGAGAACTATGTCCATCAATGGCTTACAGTTGATGCATTGCATGCCACATATGAGCACACCTTAAACCCAGTGAACTCGGACAAGTATTGGCCTGCATCTGATGAACCCAAACCTCTTCCACCAAAACTGAAAAGGCCAATTGGGCGACCCAAGAAACACAGGAAGAAGGACCCAACTGAAGACCAAGGGAGCATGACAAAGAAAGTTAAAAGGACATATGAAGCCAAGTGTAGTAAGTGTGGTCAGACTGGACACTATGGCAAGAGTTGTAAGGGGCCAGCAGCTTCCAAAACAGACAAGAGCCAAGCAAGACCACAATCTGTGAGGATTGGCACAGACTCAGTAAATGAAATCCCATTAAGTCAAGGAGGCCCGTTAGAAATTGGTAGTTCTCAGGCACAACAAATCAACTTGAGAGGATGCAGCCCACCTCCTTCAAATCCAGAAGAAGCAAATGCAGTGTTGACTGAAGAGACAATTAAGGCAGCCAGCACTGGCACACGAAGCAGATTTATGCACTTCATGACAGCACCTGGTTTTATGCCACCAAGGCGATCCTCAAGAAAATGAGCTGCTGATGAAGACGAACAAAGGAGTAGTGCATGAGCCAACTGAAAATGAGTGGATATAATGCCCTTTTTTTGTACATTCTGGCCATTTTTTTTGGGAGGCCTTTTACAGATATAATGTAATCATTTTGATGCATGGCCAATATTGTATTTATAGGCCTCACTTGTAATTTCTATCAGTTGGCTTTTATTTGTAATGCACTACTGGTTTGTAGTTGTAGGAAGACAATTATATGTAACTGGTTTATTTCTAGACATGCATGTTATGTGGCAGGGTTGATGAATGTGATAAGTTCATGTCCATTTTATGTTTTTTAACTGAGTTAGCTTGTTGTTGGTCATTTAGCTGTCATATTTGCATTCTGGTGCAGGTTTGTGCTGTGTTACTGATTAAACAGATCATGTCCAATTTTCTGGATGCAGGGACCAATTAGGACCCCGACAATCATTGTCAGGGACCAATTTGGACCTCTACATGCTGCATTTTTGTGATACTTCTATTTTGTTGATCTGGGCTGCATTCAAAAGCATATAAGTCAGGGACATCAAGTGTATCTGATGTAATGCATTACTGTTTTTTAAAATGAGTGCTGCATTTTGTTGATTTGGACATCAACAACTCATGTCCTATAATTCTGGAATCAGGGACCAATAAGTGCCCCGTGCACTTTGTCAGGGACCAAAACGACCCTCGACTAACATTGCCAGGGACCTAATTGGTTCTCGTGTTTTGCAATCAGTAACAAAATATGCATAACAGTATGCAACTTCTGTATCAGCAATGTCATGAGTTATGTGTCTATATCAGTAGCAATCTATATCTGTTTGTGATACAATGTAGCAATCTTTTATCCTTCATTCGATGCCTAACTATGCAATAATATATAATGCCATAATATATTAAGGAATACATTCAAGGCTTTTTTATAATAGGCCATATGATAATACACACAAACAAATTTGAACTAACACATAATTTGTATAACAACAGGAAGGAGTACTCATTACAATTCACTGAAGCAAAAATACATTTGGGTCACTTTTTTTCACTTTTACCACACTAACAACAAACATACAGATCATGATCATACCCACACAAGCACCTAAGACCCTAACTGACCTATCAACTGTCCTAATTTTTTTGTCCATCCTAACTAACTCCTCCACCATCTTCAGGTATACATCATTCAGTTTTCTTTCCTGCTGATGAAGCTTCATTCCTTGCTCAGTAATCTTCACATCTTGCTCTCTCATCATCATCTCCACATACTTCAACTTGAAGTTAATTTCAGCAACATCCAACTCCACAGTGTGAATTCTTGCTTCTTCCAGTTCCATGGGTTCATTACACATGTCATCTACCCATCTAAAAAAATCACAATAGGGTTTCTTCACCTGAAAAAATAAACACCATGGTTAGCAAGTGTTCCAACTCAATAAAGGAGTAGATTACAAATTCGTACCTTGAAGTTAGGACACCCAAGGAAAGCCCTGTTTGGGTTCCTCTCAGTTTTGGAGGTATAGACAATACTTTGTCTCCCACATTTGCACCTCCAACCAGTGGTCCTTGCCATTGTTCTTCCCCCCATTGATTTACTCCCACTTGACCCCCCCATGCCAGAAGAAACACTCATCTTCTCCCACGCCCAGAAATCCGGTTGATGGCTTAATGTCTTTCGTCGAGTTTCAATCATCAAAGTGCAAACTTTCTGGCGGCGTTTTGCTGTTTACAGATTTGCTCATCAATTTGGGGGATGGAGTTTCCGGTTTAGGGTTCTATTGAAGGCATTTGGGGTTTTTTTCAATTTTAGGGTTCATTATTTGGGTTTTATCAATTAATTGCATTCAAGTAAAACGACGTCGTGCTTTCCATGGGTGTCCACCGTCGTCGTCCAGCTTTCCACCGTGTCCACCGTGGAGTCCGCGTCAGCAGATAACGTGCCACATGAGCACCGTTAGTTTGACCGTGACAGAGGAGTTGACAGAAGGACTAACGTGGCCCTTTTTTCATAACTTTAGGGACCAATTTGGTACTTTTACATTGTCAGGGACTAAAATGGATTTCGCTAATATTGCTAGGGACCAAAAAGGGTATTTACTCATATTATAAAATTAAGCTAACAGAAAAGCTAACAGAAAGCTAACTACTTCTAACTAGTTTAACTGAGTCACGTGGGATCTGTTACTTCAAGAGCTGACGTGGCCTCCTTTATTTGGTCTTCTACTCATATAACCAAACCACCTTAGATGAGTATTTTTTATCTTATCCTCAATTAGGGTTAAATTAGTTAATGATTAACGTCCGGGAATTTAAGTAACTTTCATTACAGTCCTTCATAGAGTTGGGGATCTAGTGTTTATTTAGTTTTGTGGGCTTCTTCTCAAGTAATTGTTATTTAGGCTTTATTATGTTTATTAGAGGCTGACTATTTAACTTTGGCCTTAAATGGTGGACTACTTGGTGTACAAGTTTGACTAGCCCAATTTAAGTTATGTAACTAACCAGCTACAAAAGATAAACATTGAATAATGAACTTATTATCAGGGAAAAACCCTAGGAGAGATTCTTAGATTTTTTTTTTTCTTCTTCTCAATTTCTGCTGTTGTCTTGACTTTTATTTTCTTATGCCATCAGATCATTGTGTTTTATTTTTTATTATATTTATGTTTATCTAAATAATAGAGGTTTCTAATACTCTTTCTCATGATTTTAATTACAAACAGAGCTCAAGAAAGTTATTTTATCCAATAACATACTTTGAGCTTGACTTAAAGTAATTTTTCACTTTTAACTTTACTTTTTTTTTCACCAAACAAGTTTTTTGAAAAAGTATAGTTAAAACGTTTATCTTAAAATCTGGAAGAAAAACAAAAAAGTGATTCCGACCCTCACCGACTCATACCTTGTGGATTTAAGTATATTTTTAAACCTTATTCAATGTATAGGCCCAATCTAATTTACATTTTATGAGTTGGGTTAACTTGGGAAGCCATGCGTACGACCCAATGCAGTCGAAACCCGTAGACCTACTTTGGTCCAAAATGCAAGACAAAATATAATTGAATGGGCTTTCGAAAAACAAAAATTACGATTTGTTTTTATTAGAAGATTTTTTTAAAAGTTAAATTTATTTAACGTTTGGAGGGAATACATAAAAAATTTGTTTTAAATAAATTGATTTTAGGATATTAAAATTAATAAGCACTTTTTGTATGTAAATTTACTAAAAAGAATGAGATTTGCATTTATCATTTAACATGACACAAGAAAGTTTCCTACACACAACATTTTGTGGGGTCCACACTTTTTGAAGCAAAAAAAAAAAACTACGACACGCAAAACGAATCTCTATAACATTACACAATCACTTTTCCTATAACATAACTTTTATAAAACCCAAAAAAAATATATGATGACAATAATGTTAATGGAGGAAGTGATTGGAGAATTGTTAGGAAAAAATTGAATTTTTTAAAAAATATATGACTTTAACTTCTTCTTCTTTTCTTTATAAAATAGAATTGCTTATAATAAATATTATTTTCATTTTTTAAAATTTTCCTTTTTAAATTATTATCCAGATACGTAAAATAACTTAAAAAGACATTTTTTAAAAATAGCTTTTTTAAGGGGAAGGGGGAGTGCCCCCCTAAAAAGCTATTTTAAAAAAAATATTTTTAAGTTATTTTACGCATCTGGATAATAATTTAAAAAAGAACATTTTAAAAAAAAATTGAAATGATATTTATTATAAACAATTCTATTTTATGAAGAAAAGAAGAAGAAGAAGTTAAAGTCATATATTTTTTTAAAAATTCAATTTTTTCCTAACACTTCTCCAATCACTTCCTTCATTAACATTATTGTAATCATATATTCTTTTTAGTAAATTTATATACAAAAAGTGCTTATTGATTTTAATATCCTAAAAAGAATTTATTTAAAACTATTTCTTATGTATTCCCTTCAAACGTTAAATAAATTTAACTTTTAAAAAAGGGTTTTTATTTTCTAAAGTTACTTTAGATAACTTTATCTAATGTTCATCAAAACAACATTATTTTGGGACGGAAATCATGATATTTTTGTAATTTTAATTTATTTTAGGATTATAATAGTCTTTATCATTTTAATTTTTTAATTTCTCAACTCAAAATGATGTCGTTTTAATGAAAATTAGATAAAATTATTTAAAGTAACATTAGATATTTTTTTCCGTTTAAAAAAATCTTCTAATAAAAATAAATTCATAATTTTTTTTTCAAAAGCCCATTCAATTATAAATGTCTTGCATTTTGGACCAAAGTAGGTCTACGAGTTTCGGCTGTATTGGGTCGTATGTGTGGCTTCCCAAGTTAACCCAACTCATAAAATGTGAATTAAAATAGGTCTATACTCTATACATTGAATCAGGTTTAAAAATATACTTAAATCCACAAGGTATGAGTCGGAATCACTTTTTTTTTTTAGATTTTAAGATAAATATTTTAGGGGAAGCATTCATTTACAATTTCTTTTTACAAATTACACTAAGTATGACCAGTCATACACTGTTGATTAAAATATGATCGGTCAAACATAGTATAGTTTGTAAACAAAAAGTTTATAAATATAAAATTCCCCAATATTTTAATTATACTTTTTCTAAAAACTTGTTTGTGATTTTGTTTTTAAAGTTAAAAGTTATTTTTAAGTTAAAATTAAAAATAAAAATTTTTAACTTAAAAATTACTTTAAGTCAAGCTCAAAGTATGTTACTGGATAAAATAACTTTCTTGAGCTCTGTTTGTAATTAAAATTATGAGAAACTCTATTATTTAGATAAACATAAATATAATAAGAAATAAAACACAAAGATCTGATGGCATAAGAAAAAAAAAAAGTCAAGACAACAGCAGAAATTGAGAAGAAGAAGAAAAAATCTAATAATCTCTCCTAGTGTCCCTTAGGTTTTCACACCCTAGAAAAAGAGACTCATCACAAGCTTGTTGGCTAGGGTTTTTCCCTGATAATAAGTTCATGATTCAATGTTTATCTTTTGTAGCTGGTTAGTTACATAACTTATATTGGGCTAGTCAAACTTGTACACCAAGTAGTCCACCATTCAAGGCCCAAGTTAAATAGTCAGCCTCTAATAAACATAATAAAGCCCTAAATAACAATTACTTGAGAAGAAGCCAACAAAACTAAATAAACACTACCCTCCTCTAGGAAGGACTGTAATGAAAATTACTTAAATTCCCGGACGTTAATTATTAACTAATTTAACCCTAATTGAGGATAAGATAAAAAAACACTCATCTACGGTTGTTTGGTTATATGAGTAGAATACCAAGAGAGGCTCCAGTAAAAAAATTGGATCAAATTGATGATTGTCTGATTTAATTGATTTGCTGAAAAGTTGGTTTTTGATAGAGCTGAATGGCATCTTTTGACCCATGTAGCTGACTCCACTTAACAGGATAAGTTTGGTTGTTGTTGATTCTGTATGTCATTCAATCCAACTAGTTTTGTGAATTCATCAAAACTCTAATTTTTGGACATGAAATCCTGGAAAGCTCACCATGAATAACTTGCTATGCCATGCTCATTAATTTATTTTTTTCTGAAGTATTAGTCTCTAATAACAATGAATATTGAATGTTGGTTAATGGTTACATCAATCAACAACGGTTCAAACCTTTTTTCACTAGATGGGGTTGGTTACATGAATCGAAATGATGCCATTGTGTTTTGTCGAAAACCAAATCTTAAGTCAGGCTACTTAGTTCTGTCCAAAACTTAAATGTTGGTAACAATTCAAACTTAATTTGTTATCAAAAGTAAAATTATATATCTCAATTCTTTGTTCTGTTTCTAAGTTTCTATTAATTTTAAATTATTAAAAAATTGTTATGGCATCTTGTTCATCCAACTGCAAGCCAGTGCTTGCTTACTGCTTGTGATAAGCTTGTCCATAGGGTAAAGATTCTAATGTTTTTTTGACAAGATATCTGCACTAGTGTTTTATAGACTCCGAGCTCTCTTTGTCTATATTTTTATTGATGGTACGTTATTTCATTATGCTTTGCAGTTGAGGAGGCTCTGTGCCACCAATACTTGGCACCACTCCATGATATTAATGAGGAACCTGTTTGTCCTAGACCTTTCAGTTTTGATTTTGAGCAACCGTCTTTCACTGAAGAGGATATCAAGGAACTCATCTGGAGAGAGTCTGTGAAGTTCAATCCCGATCCACCTATTTATTGAGATTTTGCATTTGCTGTTGTATGTGCATAGTAAAATCCTAGATGACTGATTTACAAGACTACTGAGAAGTTGTCAGTTCTCCACTAAAGTATTAAACATGATGGTCATATTGAGATTTTTTAGGTAAATTATATCGAGATTCAATGAGACTGGTGTGAGGTTGGTTGTCTTTTATTTAATTCTTAGCTCACATTCTTGGATGATTGTATTGTTGAGATGTCCTGTTGGAATGATCCGAAGCTAAGCAGCATTACTCAAAAGGTTTCAGCAGGAATATCCAGGAGCTCTGACTCCTTGTTGGTCTATTTCTATCTTTCAGCTTAGACTAGGGGCAACAGTTAAAGACTCACAAAAATTACACAAGAAAACTTTTCATATGTGGCGATTGACGTTATGCGCATTGTAAGAGATACAATGAAATGGCTTATTATTGATTGAAAAGATTTTCAGAAAACACCTTGGCTTGCTCACCTGCCATCCACTTTGTTTCAGTTTTGTGCTTGATTTGAATGAATCTGTAAAGAATACTAACAGCAAGACTTTAACTAGCCAATTTTGATTAACATTGAAACTTTAGCAGCATGAAGCCATCAAGTTCCAGAAACTAGGAGAGGAGACAAGAAAAGAAAAGTAAAGAAAATCGTTTCATTACTATAATTTGACAAATCATGCATTTCTCAAGCTTTCTGGATTATAAAGACTATTCTTAAATAAATAACCTTCATAGTTTAATACATCCTAACATATTTCATGTTGTAAGTACATTTCTTAAGCTCTAACACGTCAATAGGTAGAGTCTCTGTTGGGAAATCACATGCTGTAATTTTCTGTGGCCCCTAATCAGATAACAAACTACAAGGTGGAGGGGTCACCCCACTTGTGATCCCTTGAATATCAGTGCATGTCCATGGCTGTTTCTTGCCCTTGGCTGCCATCCCTATTGTAGCATTGGCAATGCAGAATATTCCTGTAAATGGGTCATTGGAGATTAATCCTTCAAACCTAGCTGTTATGGTCACATTCTCAGCCACAATATCTCTATAGTTGATTCCTGTTTAATTCTAACTCCTGATTTATATGAAGACACAAGAAAAGTGAGATATGTTTGAGTCTTCACTCTTGCTCTATCAAATCCATGTCTAATGTCATGAGATATTAACAGCACATGGTCATTATTACATATTTTCACAGTATTTTCCTATCTTATTGTGCCCCCATGTTCCAAGCTGACCCGCTTATGCTAAATGTATAGTAAATGCTGTAACATTCTTTTGTAAAATCAAATTCTTTCTTTGCATATCTTGTAGGAAGACTATAGTCAATGAACAGAAGAAGCATAAAATGAAATACATGAACCTTGGTTAAGAAATATAACGTCCTTCACTAAGCTAGTAGTTAGCGAATATAAGGTGAACTTTTTTTTGGGGCGATGGCATTAGACTATAGTTAATGGGACCTACAGGCCCCACAGTGTTCATCTTTCTTTGAGTTTTCATTTTTCACTTTTGGTCTCGATCGTAAGTGCCACCCTCAACAATTGCCGACCCACTTTACGGGCGGAGATCAAATCTTGACCCCGTTTGAATATTCTAAAAATAGTTTTTTTAGTTTTTAGAAATAAATAAAAAAATCCATTTGACAAGGGTTGTTTTGTATAAAAAAAAATTAAAAACTATAATTTTTTGTTATATTTAGAGTTAAATTTAGAAAATATATATGAGTTGTTTTTATTTTGTGTTTTGACTTTTAATTTTTAAAATAAAAAAATAAAAAAATACTTGTTTGCATAATTATTATATAAAATATTTTTTAAAAAAATCATAACGCAATAAAACAGATCCTTGTTGCGGTCTCAATCTCAATTATCAATTCAGCCTGTCATGCTTGAGCAAAAAAGCACCCTTCATAAAGTATAAAATATAATAATTGTAGTATTTAAAGCATATTTTAAATTCAATTATTTGTTTTTTTATTTTATATTCTTACTTAACTTTATGTTGACAAATTAAATTTTGCTAACAATTCTTTCACTTAATTTTGTTTCATTGATCTTTTCACCAGTCGATCATCATGCGAAGCGTTGATACGTTATTTATATTATGTTTATATTAGGAAGCAGTATTAAAATTGAATTAATTTAATATTTAGTTTTTGGGGAAGGATATACCACTACAAGAAAAGCGGTCTTTCGCATGTGTTCGAATCTCTTCAGTACCACCTTTGGGAGGAGTTTAAAGTCTTAATCTTAGACCCACCCGAATCGAATTAGTTGCGAAGCAATGAACCGATTGAAATATTTCTAAAAAAAAAAAAAACGGTCTTTAAGTACGATGATTTAGCCACACGTAAAGGTGATGGAAAAGAAAATTGAAAAATCCAAAAATCTGCAACTAATTAGAAGAATGTAGCAAATTGCGACTCACGCTGAATTTGTTTTAATTATTTATGGAGTAAACCAAGGCCAAGTTTATTGATGTTACGATTATTTTAAATTTACTTTTTTAATTTAAATTTAAATTCGTTTATTTTATGAAAAAATTGATAGTTGCAAATGGCATCTCAACAATATACGATGGCTAATTTTTTTTTTAAAAAAGACCATTAAATTAGCCACATTTAAGGTGTGGGTAAATGTGATCATAATCGTAGCTAAATAAATGTTACCACACTCAAATAAAATGTGGCCAAGTAACATAATGAATGTGGCTAAAATAATGCCACGCTATGATTAGTCACATTTGGGGAAAGTGTGGTTGCTTTTATTACCCACATTTTTTATGCAATTTAGCCACATTTTTAAATGTGGCTAAACACCATTTTTTTTGTAGTGTACTTACCTTCAAGAAAGTTTACAACATTTACAACTAACTTAATCACCGTTGATTTTTGTCAATCTAACGGTTATAATTTATTGACAATTATTGGGTCACTTTTATTAATTAATTATTAATTTACAATAAATTATAATTGTTAGATTGACGGAAATCAACGGTACTGATTAGGTTGGTTGTAAATGTGGTAAACTTTTTTGTTGGTAAGTATATCCTGTCTCAAAAAACTAAGGACAAGATATATACTTATCACCAAAAAAGTTTACCATCTTTACAACTAACTTAATCACCGTTGATTTCCGTCAATCTAACGATTATAATTAATAATTAATTAATAAAAACGACCCAATAATACAACGGTTATATAAGCAAATGAACTCTTAACTTAATCTAGTTAAACTAGTAATTCATCCCATTCATTTGATTTCTTGTTGGTAAGATTAGGGCGATTTAAAACCTAAATTAATTTTAAAAAAGTTAAACTAACCTTATTCAAATTGATGGACAAATTTGGATTTTGAGTTATGTTAGTTTTTTTTTTTTTTAAAAAAAAAAACTTTGTCATTATCATTAAGACTATCCATTTCTCAATGTCCACATTCACTTAATTATGAGTTTTATACGGTTGTATTTTTTAAAAAAAAAAAATCACTTTTTTTCATTAATGGAGAGCTCTAATGCACAAACACCAAAATGAAAAAAAATAAAGAGGAATGATTGAGAAGAACAAGATCGACAGAAAGAGTGAAGGATAAGTTACTTGTCTAATATGTATATATGCATACAAATTCATTTGAATTCACTGTACCTTGATTGTCTTATATGTATATATATACATTACATGACATGATATATCATTGAATGCTATTGTTATATTATTCCTGAAATATGAAAAATCACTACTGTAATTTTCATGCATTATTGCCTTTGTTAAAAAACTTGTTTATATATAATTTTTTTTCGTTTTACGTGCTTCCATTAAAGAATGGGAAAGACACTTATATGCTATCATTAATTGGTTACTTAGTATCATTTTATCTTTCAAACGAGAGAGGTTATTGTGTGTCGTGTAATTAATAAATGATCGAAGATGAATTGGTTGTTGAAAAAAATAAAATAAAAAATGAAAGCCTTTTGACTTTATTAAATGTTTGTGCACAGTGGTTTTGTTTTTATTGGACTTTTAATAATCATTCTATGCATATATTGTTATATTATGAAGGTTTGCGGTTAACAATAACCATTGTATGATCGTCGGTTATCAATTCCATGCATGGCCGACAATTTATTAATGAAAAAAATATTTATCATTTTAAATAATATAAATTATGTTATTTTAAGAGAGATAGACATAAAATAATATTTATGTTTAAAATTTAAATTAAAAAAAGGCTACTCACTTTTTCCTCTATAATTTTCATTTTTGGTGTCTATCTCTTCTAAAATAACATAACTTATATATTTTAAAAATACGAACATTAAATCCTTTATATATATATATGTGGCCTGTTTCAATACTTTTAAGGCCGAAGGATGTTGCCTTTTAAAATTGACATGTTTATGATATTGGAGTTGAATTTCCATGGCTGAATGGTAACGGATATGATTGTTATCACTTCGAAAAAAAATAAAAATTAACCGTAGTCTGGGCATTTAATTTTGTAATTAGCGTGTGTTTTGCAGAGGTTATCTTAAAATATTGTTAGGCATCTGAAAGTGGGTAAGTAATTTGTCTATGTTTAGTAGAAGTTATTAAAAAATTTGCCTTGCTAATCCATTTGCCCAGCAATTGAACTTTGTATGCAAAATTTGACCAAAAATATTGTGCACAAATCCTTGTTCAATGGTGGTATTTGGGCGATACCCGGAGGTGTCAAAATTACCCTTTGAAGAAGGCTGAATAACCCTTTAATTTGATGACTTCAACAATAGTTCTTATTGGGGTATTTTGTAAAGGATTGTTTTGTAATTTCAGTTTGATTTCCCATCAATATTTTATTTTCAACCAAACATAGATTCAGGAAATTTCATTTAATTTTTTCGATAATATTTTGTCTAACCAAATAACTTTTTTTTTTTTAACTTTCTTACCTAACTCACTTTCTCTGCAGATCTTTAGTAATTACATTTCTAATAAAATTTTTTTATCTGTAACAAATGTCCCCTTGATGCCAATCGGTTTACTTTAACCATTATCGGTTTTGTTTTTGTAACCGAAATTGGTCTACAAACTCTTATCTGCCAATGAGATTGGCATTGCCAAACGTAATTTGTGGTTTTTTTTTTTTTTTTTATAACAATTTGTGGTCTTTTAATACCATATATGTGTCATTATTATTTTGTGATTTTCCTCCTCTCTCTTTTTCTCGCATTGGCTACCGACACCGTAGCCTTTGTTGCAAGTATCTCTGTGCATAAAAATTCCGGTGGATTCTGTGAAAGACATTTTTTAAAAGAATTTTTTTTTGTATGTACATTTGTTTGCACGCATTGAAATGAGTGCTTCTAACTTTATCCATCAACTTACGAGCTGGTCATGTTCTGGTTCCGTTTTGTTCTGGTCCTGGTCGTGGAGCAATCGCTCCTTTTCTAAATATAGAAAGAAAAAAGACTGAGGGAGAATTTGGAAAAAAAAAAAGAGTATAAATAAGACAAAAAATTTCCCTTTGAGAAAAGGACCATGAAGCAGTAAAATGAGCTTGGATTATAATAAAAAAATCCATCAACTTATATGTTTATAATAATTTCGTACAATGATTTGCATATATTTTTATTGTTTAACGTGAAGGGCTACCATGAATGAAATGCTTTAATGGTTAATGGCTTTTGAGTTAATAATTACAGGAGAGGTTATAATTACTATCTCTTTTTTTATTATCTCTTATTACTAAATCTTAACAGTTAATCTAATAGTTGTAATTTATTAGGTCATACTTATTAATTAATTATTAATTTCATATAAATTATAATCGTTAGATTGTCGAAAATCAACAATTAAGATTTGGTAGTAAAAGATAGAGCTGTCAAAACGGGCTAGTCCAGCCCATTTAGCCCTAGCCCAAGTGGGTTAGGGCCAAAAATTCCACAATGATATAGATCTACACGGGCTAAAGCCCTATGAGTTAGGGCCAGCCCGCGGGCTTTCTAAATTTTTTATGTATTTTTTACACTACTAAAAAAGATAATATTTTTTACAAAAAATTTACGTTGCAAACGACATAAAATTTCGTCAAAAAAATATTTTTTCAACTGAATACTTTTCATTGAAAGGCGATGAAATTTTTTACAAAAATATTTTTTTTGTCAAAATTTCCGACCGAATTTAGTTTCCGTCAAGAGTTCTGACGAAAATAATTTCGATAAAAAAAATTCCACCAAAAGTTTTGACGGAAAAAAGAATTTCGTCAAAAATTTTGAGAAATATTTTCCGTTCAAATTTTTTGATGGAAATGTGTCCCAATGAAAATTTTGACGGAAATATTTTTTTCAAAATTTTTGAGGGAAATGCTTTTGTGAAACTTTCGACGAAATTTAGATTCCGTAAAGAATTTTGACGAAATATTTTTTATGTCGAAATGTTTTTCGTCGAATTTTTTTACAAAAATAGTTTATGTCGATTTTGACGGAAATGTGTTCCGTTGAAAATTTTGATAAAAATGTTTTTCATCACAAAAATTTGTCGAAAATATTTTTTGTCAAAAATTTTCGATGATAATGTGTTTCGTAGAAAATTTCGACGAAATTTTTTTCGTCAAAAAGTATGACGAAAATATTTTCGTCGAAAACTTTTGACGGAATTTAGATTCTGTAAAGAATTTTGACGAATTTTTTGTTACGTCAAAATTTTTTACAGAAACATTTTTTGTCAGAACTTTGTACAAAAAAATTTCAATGGAAATGTGTTTCGTTAAAAATTTAAAAGGAAATATTTTTCGTCGAAAATTTTGACAAATATTTTGACGAAATTTAGATTTCGTAAAGAATTTTGACAAAAAAAAAAAATTTACAACAATTTTTACAAAAAATTTTCGTCACAAATTTTTACGGAAATATTTTTCGTCGAAAATTTTCAGTAAAAATGTGTTTCGTTTAAAATTTTGATGGAAATGTTTTACGTAAAAAAATTTTGGCGAAAATGTTTTTCGACAAAATTTATTACAGAATTGTTTTCTATCGAAAATTTTCGACAGAAATATTTTTCCTTGAAAAATTTGACGAAAATATTTATGTTGAAAGTTTCAACGGAATTTAGATTCTATCAAGAATTTTGACTAAATTTTTTTCTGAAAAAATTTATATCAGTGATTATGGCCAAATCTTGTTTTGTCTCTATTTTTGACGTAATGTGATTTTTTTCAAAATTTTCGTCACTATTTTCGACGAAATATTTTTCGTCGATAAATTCTGTCAGTATTTGACACTTTTCTAATAATGTCACATTTAAAATGATTCATATTTATTTAATTTTCACATTTTAATGCTAAGAATATATATGTCACATTTAAAAATTATTCATATTGATGTAAATTTGGTTGAATATTTTAGCCCCCAGGCCAGTCCCAACCTAACCCTATAATAAGAGGGCTTTAAGAGGATGGGGTTAAAATGATCCCATTACATAGAGGGCTAAAATTTTATAGGGCTTAACATTGGCCTACATGAGCTAGCCCTAAGGCTTGAAGCCTTTTTGACAGCTCTAGTAAAAGATAGTAAAACATAGTAAATATAACCTCTCACTAACTATTATACATATAACGGTTAGCCATGCTTTTAGTGCTTTTCGCCGTAACATGAAACATATGACCAGAGTGATGACTTTAATATCGATGCTTCAACAATATTGCTTTGTGAAGTAGTGAAAAACTTTTTTGTTCATATTGGAGAAATATAGGGAAATTTGATGTCATTTAATGGTATATAATATGCTAAATGAATTTGATGGGATTGGATGACCATTAGTCAGTGGTTTGTGTATATGAATGTATTGTGATTAATTGCATTTAGTGAGATGTGATTTAAATGTGAAAATTAATTAAACGCAATATATAGTAATAATAATTTTGACTTTGTGATTATGGCTAGTGATAACTTTAAAAGTATAAGATATAAAATATAATAATTTCTTAATTTAAAGCATATTTTAAATTCAATTATTTGTTTTTTTATTTTATATTCTTACTTAATTTTAGGTTGACAAATTAAATTTTGCTCACAATTCTTTCACTTAATTTTGTTTCGTTGATCTTTTCACCAGTCGATCATGGTGCGAAGGGTTGACACGTTATTTATATTATGTTTATATTAGGAAGCAGTATTAAAACTGAATTAATTTAATATTTAGTTTTTATAACTACTGTTTCTAACTTAACAAAAAATATTAAATTTAATTCTTTTATTTTTTAAAACTACTATTTTTTTTATTAAAAAAAAATACAAACAAATGAACTCTTAACTTAATCTAGTTAAACTTGTAATTCATCCCATTCATTTGATTTCTTGTTGGTACGATTAGGGCGATTTAAAACCTAAATTAATTAAAAAAATGTTAAAATAACCTAATTCAAATTGATGGACAAATTTGGATTTTGGATACAATAAGAAAATTACGTTGAGTCATTCAAATCATTTTGAATACGTTTTGGTTATAAATTTTGTAATTAGCTAAATTGTTGGCCTGATAATAAGAAAATATATTTTATTAATTACTTAAATTTAGACTTGTTTAAAAACTTGAAAAAGGGTATTCTAATATATTATAGAATTGTAAATAATCTGTACAAAGGGTTCTCTATTTATAGAGAATATTTGACCTAATTTTAACCTAATGGGCTTGGCCCAATACAACAAATAAATGACTAAATAATAACTAAATAATTATTATTTACAACACTCCCCCTCAAGCTGAGGAATAGATATTTATCATTCCCAGCTTGCTAGTAAGTTCTTGAAATCTGTCTAAAGGAAGCCCCTTTGTTAAAAGATCAGCTAATTGACGCCCAGTGGGAATGTATGGAGTGGTAATCAACCCGCTATCAAGTTTCTCTTTGATGAAATGGCGGTCAACCTCAATATGTTTAGTCCGATCATGTTGGACTGGATTATGAGCTATACAAATAGCGGACTTATTATCACATAGCAGCTTCATAGGTCCCTCACATTTTATTTTGAGATCATCAAGTACAATTTTCAGCCACAGTAACTCACAAATGTCTTGAGCCATAGCTCGAAATTCAGCTTCTGCACTTGATCTGGCAACCACATCTTGTTTCTTACTTCTCCATGTCACCAAGTTACCGCAAAGAAACATGCAATAACCAGTGGTAGAACGACGGTCAGTCACGGATCCAGCATAATCAGCATCTGTGTAGACTTCTAAAGATAGATTGCCATCACGTCGGAATAACAATCCTTTACCAGGAGTACCTTTAAGATACTGAAGAATTCTCTCTACTGCCTGCATGTGTTTTTCTTTTGGATCGTGCATAAACTGACTGACAACACTAACAACATAAGCTAGGTCTGGTCTAGTATGGGCCAGATATATCAATTTCCCAACTAGCCGTTGATATTGTCCTTTATCAACTGGAGGACTCTCTTCTTCATAGCCCATCTTGTGATTCTGCTCAATAGGAGTATTAGAGGGATTACACCCGAGCTTTCCTGCTTCTTTGAGAAGATCAAGAACATATTTCCTCTGGCTGATAAAAATTCCTTTGCTTGAATGAGCTACTTCTATCCCTAGGAAATATCTCAGTTTACCAAGGTCTTTGATTTCAAACTCAGAGGCAAGCCGTGTTTGCAGAATCTGTCTCTCCACAAAATCATCACCTGTGATAATAATATCATCAACATATACAAGGAGCACAGTAAGCTTCCCATTTTGGGAGTGCTTGAAGAAAAGAGTGTGATCTCCTTGGCTCTGTCTGTATCCTAAGGTCATCATAACCTTAGTAAATCTTCCAAACCAAGCACGAGGTGACTGCTTCAATCCATACAAGGCCTTTTTTAATCTACAAACTTTATTTTCCCCCTTCACAGAATCAAAACCAGGCGGGATTTCCATGTAGACTTCTTCTTCTAACTCACCATTGAGGAAAGCATTTTTCACATCAAATTGATTTATATCCCAATTGTAATGGGCAGCAAGGGATAACAAGATTCTCACTGTATTCATATTTGCAACTGGAGCAAAGGTTTCTTCATAATCAATGCCATAGGTTTGAGTGTGACCTTTGGCTACTAATCGAGCCTTATATCTCTCAAGAGTGCCATCAGAATTATATTTCAGGGCATAAACCCATCTGCACCCTACTGCTTTCTTTCCGTTGGGTCTATCAATAACCTCTCATGTTTTATTTTTCTCCAAAGCATTCATCTCCTCTTGCATGGCTTGAGCCCAATTCCTATCTTTCAAGGCTTCATGTACTGATTTTGGGATTGCAATAGAATCTAGTGCTGAAACAAAGCTTTTGTGCTGCACAGAAATATTAGCAGAGGAAACAAAGTGGGAGATAGGGTATTGAGTACAAGAGGGACAGGAGGAACAAGTTTTCTTGTGACAAGATCTTTTTCCTTTTCTAAGAGCAATAGGTAAGTCATCAGAAGTAGAAGCAATGGGTAAGTCATTAGAGATATCAGAAGAAATAGACAAATCATGAGAGGAAATAATATTAAAATCAGAAACAGGAGATTCAGGAGACTCAGAAGAAATAAGAGATTCAGGACTTACCAGTGGTTCAGACGATTGAGGTTGCTGGTGAGACAGTATGGGTTGTATCTTAGGTGTATTTGAAGGTTCTGACACACCAGGAGCAGACACACTAGGAAGAGGGAAGATTGATCCAGACTCAAAGAAGGAAGGGGACGAGTCTTCTGAAGAACTATTCTCCCCCTGACGATGAGGACCCAGGAAATAAGATTCAGATTCTTGAAAGGTGACATCCATAGAAACAAAAAATTTCCGACTTGGTGGATGATAACACTTGTACCCTTTTTTATAAGGGTTATAACCAAGGAAGACACACTTAAGAGCCCTAGGATCCAACTTACTCCGATGTTGTTTATGAACATGGACAAAGGCAACACATCCAAACACTCTTGGTGGAAGGCTCTGCAATATGGGAACAGAAGGAAAGAAGGAAGTCATGGAATGAATAGGACTGATATTGTTAAGGACCCGTGAAGGTAAACGGTTGACCAAAAAGGTTGCAGCTAATACTGCTTCACCCCAATAAGAACTAGGAACAGATGTCTGAAAAAGTAGTGCTCTAGCAACTTCAAGAAGGTGACGATTTTTCCTTTCAGCAACCCCGTTTTGTTGAGGGGTATCAACACATGTGAGCTCATGAATCATACCTTTGTCTGAAATGAATTGTGACAGGCGTTGATTGACGTACTCAGTACCATTATCAGATCTGAGTCTTTTAATACCCTTACCAAACTGAGTCTCAACCATGTGATGAAACCGAATAAATATCTTTGGTACTTCATACTTGTCTTTCATCAAGTATATCCATGTTATCCGAGTACAATCGTCAATAAAAGAAACAAACCACCTTGCACCTGAAACACTGTGCACTTTAGAAGGGCCCCAAACATTAGAATGGATAAGGGAAAAAGGTTCCCTGCTTTTAATAGTGCTAGAAGGAAATGACACTCGATGGTGTTTTGCAAATTCACAAACATCACAATGAAAGGTCTCAACCGACTTATTGAGAAACAGAGAGGGGAACATAGACTTCAAAAGACTAAATGGTGGATGCCCGAGACGCTTGTGATGGAGCCAAATCATAGACTCTGCAGTAGAAGGATGACGTGTCATTAATAACTGGTTTTTGCTAGCATGGTCTGGAAGGAGATGATACAACCCATCCTGTTCATTAGCAACTCCAATTGTCTTCTTCGTGGTCAGATCCTGAATAAGACAATGAGAAGGAAAAAATATGATAGAACAATTCAAATCAGTTGTAAGTTTTTGAGTGGAGATAAGATTAGTAGAAAGCTGAGGAACATAAAGAACATTTTTAAGAAACAAGGAAGGTAGAATTTGAATGTTACCAGAACCAATAACTGATTTATGGGATCCATCAGCTACGAATATAGTATGACTACCAACAGTAGGATGATAAGAACAAAACAACTCAGTACGACAAGCCATATGATCAGTTGCACCAGAATCCAAAATCCATGAGGTTTTAAAATCAGTGCAAGAAGCAAGAAGAGATATAGAACGTGTGCTCTTACCAGATAAGATCGAAGAACTATCATGCTCGGCCATTCTTTAACAAAAAAAGTTAACAACCAGCGATAAAATCAACCAAACAGAATATCAAATGACCTCTGATCAGAAAAATAATTACAGATCCAGACAAAAAACAAGAAGACGAGAAGAATGGTGGTGGTCCGGTCCAAAAACACGGCCGCACGCGCCAGAGAAAGGAGCTGCGCGTGGGATTCACTCGCAGGGAAAGGGGCGGCACGTGAGAGCGCGTGGATGGGCTTCGCCGGCTGAGATTTTTCTGGTGTGGTCGTCCAGTGAGCGCGCACCTGTCTGTGGGTGGTCGCGGTTGAAAAGTAGCCGGAAAGTGGTCCAAACGGTGAAGACAGATCTGATTGGAGGCGGTCGGAGGTGTTTTGGTCGTTTGTGGCGGAGGAACAGTGCGTAGAATGATAGATCGGAAGAAAAATAAGGTCAACAATGGTCCCCTTGGTCCAAAAGGTCCCTGGAAAAATTTTCCGGTGGCGGCTGATGGCGGCAAGAGGCAAAGAAATTAGGGTTTTGTTAAAAAAGAAGATAATATGTGCGAAAGCAAAGCCCTCAGATCGAGAGCTCTGATACCAAATATAATAGCCCCAAACCCTGTAGCATGATATTGTCCGGTTTGCCCTCGGGCTCACGGTTTTGTTTCTTGGGACACCCCACAAAAGGCCTCACACTAGAAGAGGTATCCACACCCTTATAAGGCATGCTTCGTTCGCCTCTCCAACCGATGTGGGACATTACATCCTCCCCCACTGGGAATACAGCGTCCCCGCTGTACACACCGGTCCAGGGCCAGGCTCTGATACCAAATGTAACTGTTGGGAAATTCGTTCCCTCAAACTCCAATGTCAAGCGGGTCCAGGGGAAGCCCGTGGCGGGGAGCCACCACCAATGAGCTAAGGCTACACCAACCGTAGCAAGTGGATCCGACACCACATTTCAACCCAAAACCTTAAGGCTTTGGGTTCACGGGTCCTTTCACTTATATACTCTTCACTTAGCTCATTACCAACCAATGTGGGACTCATCACACTTGATATCCCAATAATCTCCCCCTCAAGTGTGAAACCCACCATTGGTATACTCCCCCTCAACCGAGTACCCGAAGCGCAAAGTACTCGACCCGCCTCCTAGCCAATCACATGGCTAGATCGAGCCTAATCCGGCTCTGATACCACTGTTGGAAACGGGTATTCTAATATATTATAGAATTGTAAATAATATGTACAAAGGGTTCTCTATTTATAGAGAATATTTGACCTAATTTTAACCTAATGGGCTTGGCCCAATACAACAAATAAATGACTAAATAATAACTAAATAATAACTAAATAATTATTATTTACAACAAAAAGGAATATATAAATTTTCAAACTACATATATAGAAACTGTCAAGATATAGCTACATGTGCTCACGTTCTATATGCCAACGGTGTTTGCTTTTTTTGTTTTTGTTTTAGGTATTCATGAGTACCAAAACTTAGTATCCCAAATCCGAATACATTAATTAACAAGAAAGTAGAGCTAGATTTGTTGATTCTCTACCCCACAAAAATGGCTCCTCAAACTTAGCATCCCGGCCACTGAGAACATAAACAAAATTACTTGAAATGCGTTTTTGAATTGTTTTGCTGTAAAGTCAGGTTTCAATTTTGACGTTTGTTATGTGAGTCAAGCAAAGGAGAAATGAGGGCAACGGTAGATAATAATTACTTAACTAAGCAAGCAGTCAACTACGTTTTGATAGGCGGATGGCGCAGAGCCACAAAAATGGCCCCCCAAACTTAGCATCCCAATGACATAAAACGAGCGTGATTGCATGCAATGTCACATGCAAGCAAGCTCACACAAGTACACAACATTGCTAGCTGTTGTTACATGTAATTTATCTGCTCTTGAGTTACTAGGTTAAACCCATAAAGGGGGTTATTCCAATTTAATTAATCGATTAAGGAAAATCTCAAAAAAATAAAAAATAAAATTACTCTAGCTTATAAATATGCACCATATCCCATTCGTATAATTGCTCATTTCTCTCATCAACCTCTTGTTACATTGTGGTGACTTTCTCCTCTGTTTAGCTCCTGCTAGCTTATTTATTTATATATCACCATTATTAATGGCCGACTCAAACAATGAATCCAACATTTCTCATGCCTCTGGTCCTCAAACTTCAACCACTTCGCAGAAACCACCTAAGGTTGCCATTTCCATTAAAGATGCTTTGTGTCCAGTAACACGACCAAGTAATCCTCCTAGTCCTAGTGTTACCAGGAGTTCAACCTCAAGGACTGGAACACCATTGCCCACTATCCAGGGTGTTTTTGGCCGCAAGAGTGCGAGTGGATGACCGCACCAAATTCACATGTGTTCATCGTACGTGTAATTTCATCCTCACCACCGTCTAGCACTGCTCAGTAACGTCTCTTGGTTTTTTTCTTTTTTTAATAATGTGTCTTAGTATATGAGGCTCTCTCTCTTTTCTTTTCTTTTTTTAAATCTCAGTCTGTATTGTGTATGAGAGCAAGTTGTTATGATGTTATGAGGTTATGAAGTGTTGAGATTCTATATATCTATTTTATATTCCCCTTGTTTCTTCCTCTCTTCCTTCATTCTTCTTCTTAGACGTTGAAAGTTACAAGCATTATGCCTGACGTTGAAAGTTAACGAACTAACAATATCTGTTAATTTTGTGATACATTGAAATGTATTCAGATCTAGAATATTCCAGATATAATTGTTGCTTTAGATTTACAATTTACAACACTTTTCTGGGTAACTTTGTTTTTCTTAGGCTGGTTTTAGCCCTCAGCATTACCAATTTTTTTTTTTGTTCGATTAGCTTTTCATCTTCAGCAACCTCAAATGTAACATTGTCAAGGTCTCAAGGTTTAGGTAGTCCAATTACCGGTCAAGTTTTGGAACATCTCTCCAAGTTTATGATAACTTAAGAGTGCTTTCATTCATTTTTATTTTTCCTTCATAGCTCATGAGTCTTGGATCCCCTTGTAATTAAATAGACACAGAAAAATATTCTTTGTGGACATGGTCCATGTCGATCATTTGATGCAGGACAGCAAAAGGCACAGGATTCAATGGATCAAAATTAGGTTTTAATTTGGGAGAATTAAGGTTAGAAATTAGAGAATATTGTTTTCTTTCACATCTAGACCATTTATGCCTGAAGGAAACGGAAAAAAAAAAAAAAAAGTAATTATAATGCCACACAACGTACACCAGAAAGTTCAAAAAGAACCTTGTCTCTTTTTTCTTTATTAAATTTTTTGAGTCGGCCATTGGTGGTATATGAACGCCATATCATGACAGAATTTTTAGCTAGCTTACGGTTTTGTGGTTAATGGTAAGAGAATATTGGCCGAAAGAAAATGGGTGTGCTTGGGATTGGAGCGCGTGAATTTTGTTTTGAAGTTACACGAATATAGCTTCGGTTTTGCTGCTGTTTGTTTGCGGATCTCATGCTTTTGATTACGGTGGAAGGTGGTTCTTTCTAACCAGGCAGTGCCACTGGCACATGGGGTTCGCAGCGTTACAAGACAAGAGGGGTTAAGATTTGATGGTACCCAAAACTCTACCTGGCCTGTCTTTTGCCTTTGAGTTTGACTGTGCTAGTGTGCTCTTTATTTTTGCTATTTTTTATTCATGACGCCACTAAAAACTAAAAACTAAAAACACTGGCCACAACATTGTATGACTCTCTACAATACCAGAGGAAGAATACACTGGACGTGATGTGTTTAAAATCATGATAATATTTATTATAATAAAATATATATATATATATATATATATATATATATATATATATATATATATATATATATATATATATATAGATAGATAGATGCACACACCTAATTACTGGGTACAATGTATAACAAATATCACCGATAAAATTACAATTTTAATTATACAAATTAAGTTAATTTAAACATATACTCATCTTATATTCTAAGACAAAGCCATTCTTTGGCAACTTCTTACACGTGTCTGCTTCTCCTTCACTTTCAGGTTTGCTTTCACACTACACAATTCAAAAAGTTTCCTTCTTTGGTAATTCAGGGAATAAAAAAATTCGAAAAGAAATTATAATCTGGACTCAAAATTGATGGCCACGATTTGCTACCTAAAATCAATGATGCAGATCTGTTCTCATTTTTATTGGGATACAACTCATCTTTTTTTGAAATTTGAAATTTGGAGTTCAAAATTTAAATTTAATTTTTAAAAACTGACAACTCAGTTAATGTTCGCCTACTTTCTTGAAATTGTTAAACGTTTAAGAAAATATACAAGCATTCTCACTGTTCTATGAATTGCAAAATATACACGTTATCAGCACAATCTAACTAATTGAGCACGACAATCTCTCTACCGCCTCTCTCTCTCTACCGTCTCTCTCTCTATCTCTCTCCGTGTGTGCTAAGAATAGCAAGCTCAGAATCGCCGCACGGTGATGCCGCCAAGCTCCGCGATGCGTTCGATTTGTACGATCGCGACAACACCGACCTTATCTCCATTTCCAATTTCATTTCATTTCAGTATTTTCTGTCCTGCCACTAATGCAAATACTGACCCTGTCAACAATTCGTCTAAAAAATAAAATAAAAAAAAATCGAAACCCTGTCACAAGAACACCGCCATCACGGATGCTCTCTTCGACGAACAGGACCATCTCCATCGCTTGGCCGCTGGCGCCTCCTCCATGTCTGTTGATCACCTATGTCGCTTCCTGACGGAGCAGTGTCACCACCGAGTCCCGTGGACTCACTCCTTGAAATCTCAGCAAGGTGAGTTCTCTGACTGTTTAACTTAATTTCGTGACTCATATTGTTGAATTTAATATATTCGCTTTACGGATGCATAATTGGATGGTTAGATCTGTTAGTGGTATTTAAAATCATTGGTGAATTGAAACTATAGTAGTGTAGCTACATAGGCGGTGGTTTCTGTTGCTTCTGGAATGAGATAGTTATTATTTAATTATGTTTGCAATTTGAGTTAAATGAGATCTGAAAAATTCACTTTGTCTTTCGGTAAATTCACATTAAGTTATTGATCATATGTCTTTTATGATTAATTTTAAGATAATTATATTAAAAGTTGATTGATCAAATTTATAAGAAGTTTTTTTTTAAGGTCTAGGAAGAGGATAAAAAGAGAGAGGAAGGTAGTAAACCTAGCTAGCATCATGGAGAAGAAACATGCAAAGAACTTGAGACGAGTGATGAAAAACGCAGTGCGTAAAACTGTAGCTGAGTGATGGAAAACTCAAAGGCTATTGCATGAAATAAAACAACACCGGTTATTATTATTTAGATTTTAAAAAAAATTAGAGAGAATAGAACGGGATGTGATAAATTTGTTATATTTAATTCTATTTAGAATTATCATTTTTTGCAATGTAAGCAAAAAATATGACTTATACATGCTTATTTGATTAAGTTGCATTCAAATTCAAATCCCGTTCAGACAATATTTTTTTTGTAGGGATTGTTGCTATGAATTCGTGTTCTGATTTTTGTATACTAATTCTCTTTTTTTCGTTTTGTATGGCGGAACGTTTCGTCGTATTTCATGGTGTGTGGGTTTAGGTTTCGTCGTATTTCACAATCAAGTATTCTTTTTCAGTTCTTCAATTTTGAATTCTCTATCATGCATTATGTTTTTTTTTCTGTTTTCCTTACTAATGTTGAATTATTTGGAATGAGTTTTAGTTTTTCTTTTCAATTTCTGAACTCCTATTCTCTCTGATGCAGTGAAAATCATGAAAATCCTTTCACAACCAGGTATTCTTTTTCGGTTCTTCAATTTTGAATTCTCTATTTACATTATGTTTCTTTTTTTTCTTTTTTTCTTTTTTCGTTGCTAAAGTTGAATTCTTTGGAATGGGTTTCTTTTTTTCTTTTCAATTTCTGAACTCTTATTCTCTCTGATGCACTGAAAATCGAGAAAATCCTTTTACAATCAGATATTCTTTTCAGTTCTTCAATTTCGAATTCTCTATTATGCATTATGTTTCTTCTTTTTTTCTTCTATTTTCGTTGCTAATGTTGAATTCTTTGGAATGGGTTTTAGTTTTTCTTTTCAATTTCTAAACTCATATTCTCTCTGATGCAGTGAAAATCGTGAAAATCCTTTCACAATTAGGTATTCTATTTCAGTTCTTCAATTTTGAATTCTCTATCATGCATTATGTTTCTTTTCTTTTTTTTCTTCTTCTGATTTCGTTGCTAAAGTTGAATTCTTTGGAATGAGTTTTAGTTTTTCTTTTCAATTTTTGATCTCCTATTCTCTCTGATGAAGTGAAAATCGTGAAAATCCCTTCACAATCAGGTATTCTTTTTCAGTTCTTCAATTTTGAATTCTCTATCATGCATTATGTTTCTTTTCATTTTTTTCTTTTGTTTTAGTTGCTAATGTTGAATTCTTTGGAATGAGTTTTAGTTTTTCTTTTCAATTTCTTAACTCTTATTCTCTCTAATGCACTGAAAATCGTGAAAATCCTTTCACAATCAGGTATTCTTTTTCAGTTCTTCAATTTTGAATTCTCTATCATGCATTATGTTTTTTTTCATTTTTTTTCTTTTGTTTTAGTTGCTAATATTGAATTCTTTGGAATAGGTTTTAGTTTTTCTTTTCAATTTCTGAACTCCTATTCTCTCTGATGCAGTGAAAATCGTGAAAATCCTTTCACCATCAGGTATTCTTTTTAAGTTCTTCAATTTTGAATTCTCTATCATGCATTATGTTTCTTTTTTTTTCTTTTGTTTTAGTTGCTAATGTTGAATTCTTTGGAATGAGTTTTAGATTTTCTTTTCAATTTCTTAACTCCTATTCTCTCTGATGCAGTGAAAATCGTGAAAATCTTTTCACAATCAGGTATTCTTTTTCAGTTCTTCAACTTTGAATTCTCTATCATGCATTATGTTTCTTTTCATTTTTTTCTTTTGTTTTAGTTGCTAATGTTGAATCTTTGAAATGGGTTTTAGTTTTTCTTTTCAATTTCTGAACTCTTATTCTCTCCGATGCAGTGAAAATCGTGAAAATCCTTTCACCATCAGGTATTCTTTTTAAGTTCTTCAATTTTGAATTCTCTATCATGCATTATATTTCTTTTTTTTTTCTTTTGTTTTAGTTGCTAATGTTGAATTCTTTGGAATGAGTTTTAGTTTTTCTTTTCAATTTTTGATCTCCTATTCTCTCTGATGAAGTGAAAATCGTGAAAATCCCTTCACAATCAGGTATTCTTTTTAAGTTCTTCAATTTTGAATTCTCTATCATGCATTATGTTTCTTTTTTTTCTTTTGTTTTAGTTGCTAATCTTGAATTCTTTGAAAATGAGTTTTAGTTTTTCTTTTCAATTTCTGAACTCCTATTCTCTCTGATGCAGTGAAAATCGTGAAAATCCTTTCACAATTAGGTATTCTTTTTCGGTTCTTCAATTTTGAATTCTCTATCATGCATTATGTTTCTTTTCTTTTTCTTCTTCTGATTTCGTTGCTAAAGTTGAATTCTTTGGAATGAGTTTTAGTTTTTCTTTTCAACTTTTGATCTCCTATTCTCTCTGATGAAGTGAAAAATCGTGAAAATCCCTTCACAATCAGGTATTCTTTTTCAGTTCTTCAATTTTGAATTCTCTATCATGCATTATGTTTCTTTTCATTTTTTTCTTTTGTTTTAGATGCTAATGTTGAATTCTTTATAATGGGTTTTAGTTTTTCTTTTCAATTTCTTAACTCATATTCTCTCTGATGTAGTGAAAATCGTGAAAATCCTTTCACAATCAGGTATTGTTTTTTTTCTTTTTAATGCACATATTTCGATTTTCTTCTCATTCCTCACTCTTTTGAAATTCGAATTCTGAATTGATTTCAAATTAGGGATTAATATATTTTTAAATAATATCTATGAGACCAAATTTTTATTATTATTTAAAGGGTGTATTCAATTAAGATTTTAAAAAATTATTTTTGAATGCAAAACCATTAATATTCAATTAGGGATTTTAAATAATTTAAAAATTCATATATTAATATATTTTTAAACTAACATTGAAAGTTGTTGAGTCTATTAAAACTTTTGAATTATTTATTGTACCTGTTATATTTTGTTTTTGGAAATATTCCAATCGGTTTATCGCTTCGCAACTAATCCGATTCGGGGCGGGTCCAGGATTAAGGCTTTAAACCCCTCCCAAAGGTGGTACTGGGAGGATTCGAACACATGCTCTCTCCCCACCTGCTCAGCTCCCATGCGCGAACTGAGCTACCACCATTTGGTTGTACCTGTTGTATTTCTATTGGTATGAAAAACTTAAAAGTTATGGTAAATTAATAACTGAGCTAAAATAGTGCTGCACTTACAATGCAAATTGCTTCAATATTGGTATGAAAAACTTAAAAGTTATGGTAAATTAATAACTGAGCTAAAATAGTGCTGCACTTGCAATGCAAATTGCTTCAATTCCTTAATTGCTATTATAGTGTTGCAGTTCCTACAGTTAGTCATAAATAAAACGACATTAGAATTTTAAAATGATAGTAATTTGAAAATTGTTTGGAATTACAATATGTATGGAAAAATTCAAAGGGCACAATAATCTAAGTGAAGGATTAGGAAAAAAATTTAGTGCTCATCCCAAAAATCAGCAACTCAACTAAAATATTTGACTCTTGGGTTATCTGCAGTTCCCACTGTTAGTCATAACTTAATCGGCATTAAATGTATATAATTGAATTTGTAAAAAATTAATAAAACAAATTGAATGAAATTTGAAAAAGTAAAAATAACACTTGCTATTTGTTTGAATTGAATGAAAATTTAATGTTCAGATTAAATGGAATTTGTAAAGACATAAATGAAACGACATTAATGGTTAGGTTGAATGAATTTGAAAAGATAAATTCAAAAAAATATAGAATGAAATTTGAAAAGGCAAATATAACATTTGCTGGTGGTTTTAATTGTAATTATTATGTGAAAGGGAGATCAACAAAACACAATGGGTCGGTGGGAAGTGGACGAACGAGGTTGTAAGGAAAAGAGGGAAGCTCGGTTTCCTTGAACAATGAAATTAGATGGTGGATGCTAAGCAACAATGGCACCCTCTGCTACTGTTTCAAAGCTAAACAATACTGTGAAATAAGTATGAGAAAAAAGGCTACTAAATGTGCAAAACTACGAAGTTTGCCACCTTCTTTTATGGTATTATGTTTAATATTTCAAGGCAGTTCCTTTATGTTAAACGTTGCTAATTAAACTCATAATAATAACGGCAAGAAAATAAATTATGTGAATTTATGATTCCTGAATATTCGTTCAATGTAACATAAAAGTTACAGAATATATATATATATATATATATATATATATATATATATATATATATATATGGGAAAAACATTTCTCAAGCAACTTGAGATAAGTTTATCTCCGACTACCCCAAAACTACGTCGTTTTATTTATTTATTTCCTTATATTAATTGATTCATCTTTGAATGGTTATGATTCTCTTTTTCTCTCTCTTCCTTTATCACCATTGATCCATCTTTGTACGGTTATGATTTAGTAGCCGGAGATAACTTTATCTCCGGCAGCTTGAGAAATGATAATTAAAAATGGTGTTGTGGTCATGTATTTTTACATTGAGAATTGAGTTGTCATTTTAAAAATAGTAATACCATTGGTTACCAATTCACCATAACATTAGTGTTGGCGTTGATATTGGTTTATTATGGGGAAGACGACCAAGATATTGATATATTTTCAAAAGAATATTGAATAAAAAAATATAAAAGAATTTTAATTTTTAATTTAAATAAAAAATGACACCTATCATTCAGTAAAAAATAATTATAAAAATTTAATCACTATAAAAATGAACGATTATTCAGTGACCATCTAACTCTTGCATCGTAAAAAAATGTTAGCACTTAAGTATTTCACATACTATTTTAATGTTTCTTACTATTTTCTGCATGAAAAATTGTTAAGCCTATTAATAATACCACAACTTTCTGCATCGAAAATTATTGAGCCTATTAATAATATTTTGTTAAGTCTATTAATAATATTTATTATTATATTAATAAACTAATGAATGGTCTTTTGATATTACCTTATTCAACTTCAACTATAAAGTGTTTGATAAAATATTAAACGTACAAACTCAAATATTTTTCATCTCTTTATCTCTTATATATGTCACAAATACACAGACCACAAAGAGTCGATTGAAAGGCTACTGTAAAAAATATAGATATATAGTAATCTAGATGCAACTATGAGAACAATTTTGTGTGGATAAATATATAAAAACATATCACATTTTTATAAGTAAATTAAAATTTCATACTTCTTCTTTTATAATTAAATTCCTAAATCTGATTTTAATTTTTGTAAATACAAATTTGTAAAATTCAAAATACTAATGACACAAATCCTTGCAAAAAAATAATTATTTACATAAAATGCTGATAGTTAAAGGTTGCAAACTGAGCTTGACCCAGAGGGCCCGCCCCGCCTACCAACACATTTTTATAATTAATTTAAAATTCTACTATTCATTTTTTATAATTAAATTCCTAATTCAGATTTCAATTTTGGTAAATATAAATTTATAAAATTCCAAATACTAACGATACAAATCTTTGCAAAAAATAATAATTTAATATTATTTTGTAAATCTAACTATAATAAATGAAAGTTCATCTCTGAGATAAAATATAAAAATCTAGACACAACTATAAGAGCCTTTTTTGTGTGGATAAACATAAAAACCTATTACATGCTAATAGTTAGAGGTGACAAACTGGGCTGGACCCGGAGGGCCGGCCCACCAACACATTTTTATAAGTGAATCAAAATTTTATCGTTCTTCTTTTATAATTAAATTCCTAAATCTGATTTTCATTGTTGTAAATATGTAAAATTCAAAAATACTAATGACATAAATCCTTGCAAAAAAATAATTATTTAAATAAAATGCTGATAGTTAAATGTTGCAAATTGGGCTTGGCCCAAAGGGCCTGCCCGTCCCGCATACCAACATATTTTTATAATTAAATTAAATTTCACTATTATTCTTTTATAATTAGATTTCTAATTCAGATTTCAATTTTTGTAAATACATATTCTTAAAATTTCAAATATTAATGACACAAATCCTTACAAAAAATAACTATTATTATTTCGTATATCTAATTATAATAAATGAAAGTTTATCTCTGAGATAAAATATAAAAACCTAAACGCAACTAGAGTCTTTTTTTGTGGATAAATATAAAAACCTATTACATGCAAATAATTAGAGGTGGCAAACTGGGCTCGGCCCGAAGGGCCGGCCCACCAAGACATTTTTATAATTAAATTAAAATTTCATTCTTCTTCTTTTATGATTAAATTCCTAAATCTGATTTTAATTTTTGTAAATACAAATTTGTAAAATTTTAAATACAAATTTGCCCACTGACACATTTTTATAGTTAAATTAAAATTTCATTCTTCTTCTTTTATAATTAAATTCCTAAATCTGATAGCATATTTTTGTTTTTAGTTGATATTTGTAAAATTCTGTGTCAATGCTGTAATTTTTTTCACTTGAAATATAGAACAAGATAGCAACACAATTTTTTTGTAAGTATAAAATTTGCAGTGCAATTAACCAACCACAGCGAACGACAAAAATTTGATCTTTTTTCTCCGTGCATCGCACGAGTAATATACTAGTTTAAATCTAGTACTGCACTCACTGTTCTAGTATGTCACTTGTGTGGTAATTATTTTAGCACATATGAAAGCCAATGAGGTTGCGGATCCGTTACATAATTGCTTTCCATTGGTGAAAAGGACAGTTCATATGTCTAATACTCACACGGAGGCCAATGAGATTGCGGATTGACTTGCTTTGAATGCATTGGCTCATACCACATCAGAAAATTTTGTTTTACTTGGTAACACAGCTCAATTTATAAATGTTGGCTTTCTTTTTATTCAGGCTCTTTTATACAAGCTAGAATTTTGTATTTAATTGCACATAATTACCACACAAGTGACATGCTAGAACAGTGAGTGGAGTGTAGATTTAATTTTGCGTTTATGTTTAAATTAACTTAATTTGTTCAATTACTATTGTAATTTTGTAGGTGCTATTTGTTGTAAATTCTATCCAGTGTAATTTTATATGCTTCGAGAATTAATTTAAAATTAATTATAACAATATATATATAGGGGATTAATTTTCTCATTTGACATGAGAAAATTTTCTCACGTTACACACACAATACATAAGTGGGGTCCACAAAAAAGTGAAAAGACAAAAAAATAAAGATAAAACCCACATTTTAATTGTGTGTGTAACATGAGAATTTTTTCTCATGTAAAATGAGAAAAGATTAACTTATATATATATATATATATATATATATATATATATGTATATATTGTAGCAAAACAATTAAAAAGCTCGAACTTTCTTTTTTATTTTATTATTAATAAATTTTTGGCCAATTAATAAAAAAATTCTGAATAGTTTATTCATCCTACTTTCAATTGTCTAATATCTTTTTTTTTTTTGGAGATGTTTAATATCTACTTTTGAATTTGTTAATTCTAGTTAAACTTTTTCAAAGAAGCGCTGTGTGGTCATCAATTAACTTGCATTCAATTGTTTCATGTACTTTTATTTTTCAATATAAGAAGATCATAACAACCAGTGTTACCCGGCCGGTCTGACTGGTTGACCCGGAAACCGGCCCATCAACCGGTCCGATTCTAGTGTTAGATCGTTTAAGCATTCGACCCGGTATCAACTCAGTGACTCGGTCATAAACCGCGGTCCAACCAGTATAAATCGGTACCGGTTTTTTGGTTCAACCGATTTTTCAAAATAAGCTCCAAAATATTTCATTTTTTGCACGAAGTGGGATTCGAACCCTGTCCTTCAAGGTGAGGAGCGCCAAATCCACCATTTAATATACATATTATATAACTATTAAGTTAACAGAATTATTTCAAAAATTGCATCAAATAGAAATCGAACCCTGTGCATTGAAGATAGACAACATAGTAATTACCACTAGACTACATTAGGTTATTGTTTGAATTGCACCATTTAAAATATTTATTTTATAATTAAGTATAAAATAAAAATTTATATATATATATCCGGTTCATGCGGTTCAACCGGTGACCCACCGGTTGAACAATTGACTCAGTGACCCGGTACCTCGGCGGGGTCAATGACCGATTCGGTTCTAATAACATTGATAACAACAACTCTTTTCCGATCAATAAAAAATAAAAATGGAGAGAGGGGTTATTCCTCTATTAAAGGTAGTAAAAGTTGTCGTATTCACTACTAGAAAAGTCAAGATTTTCGACGGAAAATATTCCGTCCAAATTAAAGACGAAAATTTCAACAGAAAATGTATTTCGTTGATAATTTTTTACGGAAATTATTTTCCGTAAAAAATATTCGACGGAAATCTGATTCTGTCGAAGATTTTTCACGAAAATTTGATTTCGTCGAAGATTTTCCACGGAAAAATAATTCCGTCGAAAATAATTTCAAAAAAATAAATCGAAAAGAAATTAATTTTATGAATTTTTCGACGGAAAAGGAATTCTGTCGAAGATTTTCCACGAAAAAAGAATGTCGTCGAAATCAATTTCAAAAAAATAAATCTAAAAAGAAATTCATTTTATGAAATCTTAGACGGAAAACGGATTCCGTCGAAGATTTACCATGGAAAAGGGATTCCGTCGAAGATTATCCACGGAAATGAAATTCTATCAAAATCAATTTCAAAAAAAAAATTAATTAATTTTATGAAATCTTCGACAGAAAACTAATTCCGTCGAAGAATTTCCATAGAAAAATAATTCCGTCGAAAACAATTTTAAAAAAATAAATGAAAAAGAAATTAATTTTATGAAATCTTCGACGGAAAACTGATTCCGTCGAAGATTTATCACGGAAAAGTAATTCCGTCGAAAACAATTTCAAAACAATATATCAAAAAGAAATTAATTTAATGAATTTTTCGACAGAATCTCTATTCCATCAAAGATTTTCCACGGAAAAGAAATTCCGTCGAAAACAATTTAAAAAAAATAAAAGCAATGTTGCCTCAGATAATGATTTAAGAGGAATTCCGACATGACTTTAACACATCAATACTTTCTATGTAAATTTCAGGATGACTTTACGAGACTTAGGGAAGACAGAGACAGTCAAGTCACTCCAGGAGTGGATGCTAACAGTGTTGCCTCATATAATGATTTAATCTTGCAGGCAGCTGATGGGGTTAACAGTAAAGGACGGGTATACGGTTTAGGTACACGAGGAGGAGAATATAAGCAATCTCGACTCTCCAATAGGCTACCATTTGGAGTGTCGCAGCAGGAGAATGACAGGATGCACACATTGATTCTACAATTGCAGGGTACAGTTGCACAACAAGAGGAGAAGGCTACACAGCAGCAGAAAAAGGTTGACAAACAGGATAGTGTAATGCTTATGATGCAGAGGCGAATGGACACCATGGAGAAGCTTTTGCGAAGGGTTCCTGTGGAATTATTAGATACTGAGGATGACGATGAGACTCAGCCCCCGTCTCAGGACCTAGGTGATGACCACGATCATGCAGGTCATCCACCAGCATGACTTTTGTATCTTTGTTGGATGTATATGACCGAGACTAGTGTCCATAGACTATTTTGATTAGTATATGACAGAGACTTTTGTATATGTATGTCCCTGTTTGATTAGTATATGTCTTTGACATTTATACATATAGGACTCTTTTGATTTGTATATGACAGGGGACTTCTGTATATGTATGTCCCTTTTGATTAGCATATGTCTTGGACATTTTTAGATATAGTACTCTTTTGATTAGTATATGATAGGGACTTTTGTATATGTATGTCCCTATTGATTAGTATATGTCTTGGACATTTATATATATAAGTCTGTTTTGATTAGTATATGACAGGGATTTTTGTACACATAATTATATTAAAATCATATAATTGTGATATGTTACTTTCATTATATTTGTTTATCAGGTGTGAAACATAAATTGATATTAATTTTGTAGAGAAAAAAATATTCAACGGAATTTTATGAATTTTTTATCGAAAATTTTCGACGAAATTTGTTTTCCGTCGAAAATTATTAAAAGATTTTTCGACGAAATTTCATTCATTTTTCGTCGAAAATTTTCGACAGAATTTATTTTTCGTCAAAACTCATTAAAAGATTTTTCGACGGAATTTCATTCAATTTCCGTCGAAAAATTTCGACAGAATTTATTTTCTGTCGAAAATCATTAAAAAAAATTTCGACGGAATTTCTTTCATTTTCCGTCGAAAAATATTAAAAGATTTTTCGACGAAAATTATTTCCGTCAAAATTTTCCACAGAAATTATTCCGTCGAAAAAATTCGACGGAAATAATTTTCGTCGAATTTTTTCGATGGAATCTCTAATTCCATCGAAAAATTTGTTACCTACGAAGACTTATTCGACGACTTCTTTTCCGTCGAAAATGTCATTTTCAACGGAATTTTTTCGTCGAAAAAAAAGCATTTTCTAGTAGTTATTATATATATAAGTTATCATAAACTTGGAGAGATGTTCCAAAACTGACAAGTTGGACTAGCTAAACCGTGACTATATATGTTACATTTGGCCATTTGGGGTTGCTCGAGATGAAAGCTAATCAAACAATTTTGTATTATTTTTTTTGTGGTAATGCTGACAGCTAAAAACAGCCCAAAAAAAATAAAGTTACAGATAAAGGTGTTGTAAATATAAAGCAATAATATCTATCAAGAATCTAGACATGAATACATTTCAATCATGAAGAAGGTCTTTAGGAGTTGCATTAAATAATGACAAAAACTTGTGATGAGGAGTTGCAGCTTGTCCAACTCTTGCTAGCTTAATTTCAAAAAAGTGCAACTCGACAGATTGCAACTTCGTAGGAGTTGCATTAAATGACATAAGCTTCTAGACCTGAATAGTGAATACATTCTCCAATTGACACAAACTAAATATTACAGCTTGTCCACACTCCTTGCTTATAAATATTCGTTCCATTGTTATCAAAAAAAAAAAAAAGTATATTCGTCCCATTCCATTCTTCTAAGTGCTCATTTCTCTCATCAAACCTCGTTACATTTTGGTGACTTTAGAATATATTTTTCCTCTATTTAGCTCCTGCTTATTAATATACCACCAATGGTATATACAGTAGTGTTGCAACTTGCAATATGCGTGCATGAATACATGATTGGCCCAGCTTATCCCGTGGCATCATTCATCTATAAGACGTAACCCATGTCTTGTAATTAAATATGTCTTGTTTGACCTGCTTAAACGAATCCTATAACAGTGATAGTATTTTTTTTATCATTTAATTCAATAATTAAGTTTATTTGCAATTTAATTTTGCAATACTTGCTAATTTTAGTTTGAGTCATATTATTTGTATATTAAAAACATGTGATAGGTTATTCTATCTTTTCCTATCACTCTTCAGCATTATTATATTACCTTTATATTTTTCTCTTACATTCTTATTTAATGATGTTTGAGAATGGTGGACAAATGTAAGCAGAAAAAAAAAAAAGGTAGAATAACTTATCCAAAAAATATTATATTATCTTTCAATCTTTTCAATTGTACATTATAAACATATTTTAAATTTTGATAGATTATTTATTTTGACATTCTATTTTTTTACCGTCGATAGGATTCTCTTTATTTTTCTCTCTTATCTGTGCTGACATGTTACCATTTCAACACTGGTGTTTTATTTTTATTGGAGGGATGAATAGAACCAAGGGCAGAGCTAGGGTGGGCCCCAAGTTTTAAAGTATTTTTTTAAACTTAATTTTTTAAAGAGAGTTGGTCTTTTAGAACTCCCTCTCCTCCCTACGTTATCAACTTCTCGTTGCAAAAACGTTATTGATATATAAAAAGCAAACGTGTTTTGAGTTACTGAGTTATATATTAAAATGAAAATCTGTTGTATAAATTTCAGAAAGCATTAATATACTGTAACAAAGCTATATAATTTGTTACAATGAGGGGCTAGCCCAAACGGACCGTATCTCGAGGACAAGGTGCTCGGAGAAGATTGAATGGGAATACCTCTTGGCAATATACCAAAAACAAAAAAAGCTATGTAATTTTTATAACGAGAATGTGTTATTTTGTGTTTGACCAAGATAGTTTTCTTATTCGTTATTTAATATTATTATATATAATTTTAATCATTTATTATCAAATTAATGGTAATAATTATATCATTATCTATGCCAATATTTTTTCGCCCTGATCTCTTATCACCATTAATTTATCAGTAAGTAATTAAAATCGTATTATATGATAGGATCATATTCAATAATACATAAAAAAAATCTACACCGCGAATAATGTTTTATTTTTTAAAATAAAAAACTTCTTTATGTAGGAAGGTCACGCTCAGTGTGTGGTCAATTCTCGTTACACCTAACCCTGGGTATTGGCGGCTGCATAACTGTCATTCGCCAATTTTATTAAATTTAAATTTTATCGAGAAAATCTTGAACAGACAGTAAGGTGATTATTATAAGGATAAGTTCATAGGATTTTATTTGGATGAATTTTTGAAAAAAAAATAATTATACACTTTTTTAGAAAAATATATTTTTAAAAGATGAAATTATTTTGTAATTGTACCCATTTAGTTTGCATGAATTTCTTTAAGAAGCTATTTTATTTTAAAAAACACTGTTTACTTTATGTGTATTTAGATATAATTTTTTTAAAATGTCATAAAAATAATAATAATATTTATTTAAAACCATATTAATTTTATGTAAAATTGTATTTTAAATACTGATACAATTACAAAATAATTTCATCTTTTAAAAATATATTTTTCTAAAAAAGTGTATAATTATTTTTTTTTCAAAAATTCATCCAAATAAAATCCTATGAACTTATCCTTATAATAATCACCTTACTGTGTGTTCAAGATTTTCTCGATAAAATTTAAATTTAATTAAACGGCGAATGACAGTCACGGAGCCGCCAAAACTCAGTTCAGGTGTGACGAGAATTAATCACACACTGAGCGTGACCTACCTAACAACTTCTCACGTGTAAAGTCAATTAAAAAATGTTATTAAAAAATGTGAAAGAAGTTTTTTATTTTAAGAAAAAAATAAAACATTATTCGCGGTGTAGAATTTTTTTTTTGTATTATTTAATATGATCCTATCATATAATAGGATTAACTGATAAATTAATTGTGATAAGAGATAAGGGGAAAAAAATATTGGCATAGAGAATGATAAAATTATTATCATTTAAATGATTGAGATTTTATATAATAATGTTAAATAACGTATAAGAGAACTATCTTGCTCAAACACAAAATAACGCATTCTCATTATAAAAATTATTTACCTTTGTTACAATATATTAATGCTTTCTGAAATTTATACCACACATTTTCTTTTTAATATATAACTCATTAACTCAAAGCAAGTTTGCTTTTTATATATCAATAACGTTTTTGCAGCGAGAAGTTGATAATGGAGGGAGGAGAGGGAGTTCTAAAAGATCAGCTCTCTTTAAATAATTAAGTTTAAAAAATATTCTTTAAAACTCGGGGCCCACCCTAGCTCCTCTGACTTCGCCGTTGGTTCCATTCATCCCTCTAATAAAAATAAAACACCAGTGCTGAAATGGTAACATGTGAGCACAGAAGAGAGAAAAAAACAAAGAGAATCATAACAACGGTAAAAAAAATAGCATGTCAAAATAAATAATGTCAAATTTTAAAATACGTTTATAATGCAGCATTGAAAAGATTGAAAGATAATATACTATTTTTTGAGATAAGTTATTCTACATATGTTTTTTTTTTTTTTTTGCTTATCTTTGCTACCACACTCAAATATCGTTAGATAAGAATTTCAATAGAAGAGAGAAATGATAAAGGTAATTGAGAATCACATATGATGATGTTGAAGAGTGATAGAAAAATGTAGAATAACCTATCACATATTTTTAATATACAAATAATCTGTTACAACGAAATCGACACATGACACGTGATATGTCACGACACGACACTTCGACATGTTAATTTTAAAAAATATTAGATTTTGAGACGTTATGACACATTTTGATATTGAATAATATTTTTAATTTATGTAGTGTATATTATATTTAATATTCAATAGTTTAATAAAAAAATAAAGCTAAACTTATAATACCCATCAATTTTGCAAAGATACATAAGATATTCTAAATATTTATATTAAACTCAATAATATAGTAATCGTAATCTAATAATTTGAACTAAAAACGTAACGTAATATAATATTTGATCTTTTTTTAATCTCTGCAACGCATATTGGAATGTCAGGAAATATAAGAGTGTCGAAAAGTGTCGGACACAACACGTTAAATTTTTTGAAGTGCCGGTGTTTTATAGCAAATAATATGACTCAAACTAAAATTAGCAAGTATTACAAAATTAAATTGCGAATAAACTTAATTATTGAATTAAATGATAAAAAAAATACTATCACTGTTATAGGATTCGTTTAAGCAGGTCAAACAAGACATTTAATTACAAGACATGGGTTACGTCTTATAGATAAATGATGCCACGGTATAAGCTGGGCCAATCATGTATTCATGCGCATATTGCAAGTTGCAACACTGAGTTAATGATATATGCTAGGGTTTTATAATTCTTATTCAACATGAGAATTAAAATTTTCCTACACACCCTTCGATTTTCATGCTGACATGGGTCCTACATTTAATTTTTTCTAACACATGGGTCTCACATGCTTTTTATCTCTACAACATGAGAATTGAATTCTTATTCAACATGAGAAAATCAAACCCCTATATATATGCTATATAAGATCTTTTTTCTTTTCTGGCTACATTGCAGGACAGAGAGAGCACAACCTAGAAACTATGCCGCAGATGCGCTCTCGCTCACTCTAAATAGAGGTGTGAAAAAAAATTGGTTCACTTGTTATGCCTTTGATCTGACCTTGACATAACCCATAAATATCTATTTTTCTTGAATTGATTTAAATATTGACCCACTTTTGTTTGGGTCAATTTTAGACCTGACTTGTTTTAATAATAACCCATTGACCCAAAACTTGACCCATACTCATTATGTGAAAAAAAAGAAAAAAAAAATCACAATTACATTAAAAGAAAAGTTTTAACGTAAAACAATTACGTCAAAAAAATTTACGAAAAATCTTTTCATCAAAATTTTTCGCAAAAATTTTTGACGAAAAATATTTTCATTAGAATTTTGACTAAAAACATTTCTGTAAAAAAAATTGATGAAAAAAAATTTTGTCGAATTTTTTTACGGAAACTAAATTTCGTCAAAACATTTCGAAAAAAAACATATTCATCAAAAATTTCGACGAAACACATTTCCATAGAAATTTTTTGACGGAAAAACATTTCATCAAAATTCTTTACAAAATTCAAATTTCGGCAAAAGTTTTCGACGTTAACATTTTCGTTAAACTTTTTGACAAAAAAAAAATTTCGTCGAAAATTCTAGCGAAACACATTTTCATCGAAAATTTTCGACTAAATATTTTCGTCAAATTTTTTGATAAAAAATATTTCCATCAAAATTTTCAACGGAACACATTTCTGTTAAAAATTATCGTAAAAATTTTTGACAAAAAATATTTTGATAAAAAATTTTGACGAAAAAAATATTCTGTTAAAAATTCTTTAGAGAATCTAAATTTTGTCGAAAGTTTCGAATGAAACATTTCCCCCAAAACAATTTCCATCGAAATTTTCGTTAGAACACATTCCAATCGAAATTTTGAACGGAAAACATTCTGTCAAAATTTTTGACAGAATTCTTTTTTCGTTTAAAACATTTGATGGAGGAAATCATTTTCGTTAAAACTTTTGACGGAAACTAAATTTCGATAGAAAATTTATTTTTGTAAAAATTTTCATTAGAGAAAAAATTCCGTCCCTTTGCAACAAAAAGTATTCCGACGAAAAAATAATTGTGTAACGAAATTTTTGTCATTTGCAACGTAGAAATTTTGACGAAATTTTGCGACGAAACCAAGTCAAAACTGGGTCAGGTCAGATTTGACCCACTTCATAAACCAAGTCAGGTCAGATCCGACCCGGTTCTAAACTAGTTCAAAAAAATCCAAACCAAGTCAGACCTTACTTGGATCAAATTAAAACGAGTCGAGTCAAAATACCTGACCTAAAAAAATCAAGTTGGGTCGAGTCGACACAAAAACCTGACCCGACCTGACCCATGCACAAGCCTACTCTAATATGCGTGAAGCTAGAAGCTAATAAAACAAATCTCGTTTTGATAAATTTACACATAACTTTATCATATCAAAAAGATTATGTTTTTTTTTTTTAGTTACATTAAGGGGCAAAGCCCCAACAAATACAGAAAACACAGACTAGAACAGAAAGGAAAAGAGAACAGAAACAGAAAACATCAGAAAAGAAAACAGCCCAAGCTAGCAGAATAACAGGAATCAAACATTATCCTATTATTCTCCTAACTGTGTCCAAGTTCAGCCCCGGATCCAAAAGATCAGTAGCAAGGAGATTTAACAGATCACTATGAGGGGAGGTGATTGAGTTGAGACCAAAAGAATCCTCCAAAGCCTTCTTCGCAATCCAATCCGCACAAGTGTTGCTACTCCTAGGAATTTTATTCAGTAGAACAGTCCACTCTTTCTGTAAAAAGACTCGAATCTTAGCTACCAAAGGCAGCTTTCGAGTGTCATTACCATGATTGGTAAGAAGGCTAAAAGCCTGAGAAGAATCAGTTTCCAAGACTAGTTTCCGCCAGCCATGCTTCCAAGCGAAATCTAGTCCTTTAAGGAGAGCCCAAAGTTCAGCATGCAGGGGTATGCAGGAGCCAATGAAGGCTGAGAAGCCGCCAGTCCATAGACCATTCTTATCCCTCAAGAGACCTCCACATGCTGCCCGATTGCCTTGCACAGCCCCATCCACATTTAACTTCAGAAAATCCTCCTCTGGTCTGTTCCACCATGCAGGGAGATGAGAATGTGAGTTACCTGTAAAGGTTTTTGTGAACTTGGCCCAACAGTACCTGTTTTCCTCAATTTCAGCAGCAATAGTCTTTGAAGGGTCCTGAGGTCTTTTGAACTCTTCTTCATGAATTTCCTTGTTTCTCCAAAACCACAGATAGTAGCAAATGGTGAAGAAAAAATCTCTCCATTCCTTAAGCTTGCTGGTGGTTGAGTTGAGATTGAGAATCATCCATTCCTTAAAAGAGTTTTCAGTAAGAAAACCCATTGGAAGAGGGTGCAGCATGGGTAATAGCCAGATCTTTCTTGCCTTCCAGCAGTCTCTAAATACATGGAGACAATCTTCAATCATTTCAGGGCAAAAAGGGCACTTGTTGGAAGTTCCACTCCACTTTGAAATTGATTCCCTTGTTAGGATTCTACCATGAAGCATTTTCCATATGAACAGCTTGACTCTTTCCTTGCCTTTCCACTTCCAGATTCGGTCCCAGCAGTCAAAGGGAAAAGGATTATTTGAACATAACAGGTTGTTATAAGCCAGCTTGACAATAGATTGCCCAGGATTCCAGTTGCTCCAAGCTAGGCTGTCCTCTTCGGCTTCCTCATCAGGATGGGGGATTGCAAGAATTTTGTTCACCACATTAAGGTCAAAATGGTTCACTAGATATTGCACATTCCAGCCCCCTTCTGATAGGAAAATGCTATTATTGATCTTTAACTCCAAGTCCTCTTGAGATGGAAGGGTATGAGAGTGAGCCAGGAGGTTTGGGCTGTGTCTAGTCCAATTGTCTTTCCAAAAATCAATCTTCATTCCATTGCCAATTTGCCAAGAAGTATTGCTTATCATTTGAGGCCAGATCTTACAAAGGCTCTTCCACAAGTGAGAATCATAAGGTTTACTGACCACCTCCTTTAGAATGTCTTTTTTCCTGCCATATTTGGATAACAAGACCTGGACCCAAAGCTGAGATGGGAATTGGACCATATGCCAAGCACACTTTTGAATAAATGCTTCATTCTGGCTTCGAAGGTTGAGAATACCTAAACCACCTTGATTTTTTGGTAGTTGAAGTTGTTCCCATCCGATTGCATGATGCTTCCTTTGTTCATCAGTATCACCCCAGATGAAATTCCTTTGCTTCTTTTCGATTTCTTCACAAATACCCACAGGTAATAAGCTGTTTTGCATGTGAAACATTGGGATAGTAGAGATGACCGATTTAACCAAAGTCACTCTACCTGCCATGGATAAGCACTGCTTTTTCCAGCCATTGAGTCTATTGTTAACCCTGTCCATGATCTCTCCATAGTGAAGTTTACTAGTCCTGCCATGTTTCATTCTGTAGCCCAGGTATCTACCCAAATTTTTTGTTTGAGCAAAACCACTAATCTTCACTATTGCATTAGCAACATCTATTGGGACATTTTTGGAGAAGAAGATATTGGATTTTGGATAACTCACTTTCTGACCAGACATATTCCCAAACTTTGTGAGGCAATTCATTATAGACTTGACTTGATCAATGTTGGCTTCTCCAAAGAGTAACAAATCGTCGGCAAAAAGAAGATGAGATATGGTTGGTCCTCCTCTACCAGCTGCCATTGGTTTCCACTCTTTTCTTGCTATTGCATCAGAAATCAAATGGGTAAGTTTCTCCATACAAAGCACGAAAATGTAAGGAGATATTGGATCTCCTTGCCTCAAGCCTCTGCTAGGGAGGATGCTGCCAGCCTTGGATCCATTCCAGAGGATTTCTAGCTCTGTTGATGTGATGCACTGCATAATGATATTCACCAGGGACTCTGGGATGTTTATCTCGGACAGCACTTTGTAGATAAACTTCCAGGACATCTTATCATAGGCTTTCTCTAAATCAATTTTGATTGTAAAGAAGCCCATTTTCCCCTTCATTCTATTCATGGAGTGAACCATCTCTTGGGCAATGATTATGTTATCCTGGATCTGTCTTTGAGGAACAAAACTGACTTGTTGAGGTGAGATCAGTTTGTTGAGGAGGGGTTTCAGCTTGCTCATTATTAACTTGCTGATACCTTTATAAAGAACAGAACATATAGCAATCGGGAGAAATTGGTTGATCTTTTCTGGTTTGGCCAGCTTAGGAATGAGAACAAGGAAGGTTTTGTTAAGGTCCTTCACTTCTTCAGGCTTATCCCAGATCTGATGCACACAATCCACCACTTGCTTCCTCATAATTTCCCAGTTTTTTTGGAAGAAAAAAGCTGGGAAACCATCCGGTCCAGGAGCTTTGAGAGCATTCATGGAGAAGAAAGCTTCCTTGATATTCAACTCTGAAATTGGATCCTTCAAGGCTGTCAACTCAGTCTCTTCTAAGGCAGGCCAACTAGTGTTGGTTATTTCCCAGGGTCTATAATGGTCTTCTTCCTTAAAAAGGTTGGTGAAGAAATCATGAATGATCATGTTCAAGCTGTCTTCTTCTTTGACCCAATGACCCTCTTCTTTCTTGAGCTCAAGAATTTTGTTTCTAGCTCTCCTTATTATGGTAGTTGTATGATAGAATCTAGTGTTACGGTCTCCATCTTCAATCCACTTGCATCTAGCCTTTTGAAACCAAAGAGCTTCTTCTTGTTCTAAAACTCTATTCAACTCTTCCTGAAGAGCAAATTCAAGATCAGATTGGGCAAGATATTGCTGATTAGTGTTGTTATTATGGGTCTCTTGGATTCTTTTAAGAAGGTAATCCTTCCTAACTCGGATGCAGCCAAAAACTCTTTTGTTCCAAGACTTGAGGGGATCAATTAAATTATCCAGACAAGTGATAATCTTGGTCTGGTGGTTTCCAGATGAACCTGAGGAAATGAGTCAAAGTACTATGACTCTGCCAAGCTACCAAAAATCTGAAGGGTCTCTCTTTCCACTGGTTTTCATTGGGGAAAAGAGAGAGGAGAAGTGGGTTGCGGTCCGAGTTTAGTCTAGGTAAAGCTCTAACATCCGCATCTCCAAAAGTGGTTCTCCAAGCTGCATTTGAACATATTCTATCAAGTCTCTTGAAGACTCTATCAAGATGGAGCCACTTGGGTCCCCTCCAAGTGAATTTAGAGCCTCTACAGCCCAGATCCAGCATGTGGCAGTCATTAAGAAAGTAGGAGAACTTCTGGCATCTTGCAATGTTCACAGGGGCTCCCCCTATTTTCTCTTTTGGGGAAGCTATCTCATTGAAGTCCCTCATCATGGCCCATGGTCCCCCCATGCTACCACTTATTCTTTTAATATCCATCCAAAGCTCTTCACGGGCTTCCTCTCTAGGGTTGGCATAAACCATAGTGATATAAAAGGAAGGTCCTTGACTAGCGGAAAAAGACATGTGAATGAATTGATTGGATTTCTCTATGACAGACATATTGAACCTATCTTTTTTCCAAAGATACCTGGTAGGCGGATCCACGCAGCAACTTTATGGATGTTGGTTTTAAATGGGTTAAAAAATGGTTCCCATTTCCTGATTGCCAGATAATGCCCCATCAAAGACCCATGGGCCGCCGGTTAGTGCCAGGTTCAGATCCTCCACGCTTGTGAACTTCACCGAGAAAAAATCGTTTCCTAAATCAGCCACAGTGATAGGACCCGATTTTGCCCAGAGGCTATCAAGCTTGGTCTTCATGTACATCACTCCTACCTTCTTGCCCAGTAGTTTGACTATGATTGCATTTCTCCAGGGACTTCTGAGTCTTTGTTTAGCTTCCTCCGTACATCTTATTCGCACTGACCCATCAGCTCCGAAGATGGTTTGAAAACCCTGTTCATTTATTACCCCTAGACTTGGGTCAAGGGGTTCGCTCTCTTCCTCCGTCTGCTCTTCGTGCCAGGAGTCTTCTTCTCCCATGGTGTTGTCGCTGGCTTTAAGTGCTTCCGCGAAGGACTTTGTTTTCCCAGATGGGATACGATCAGTAATGTTGCCTAAACTAGCGCCTCTGTTTGATGAATCCGGAGAAAATTCCTCTCTGTTTTTGGATCGCTTGATACTCTTTCTCATGAACTCGTTTGAATCGTTTGGTGTTGGAGTTGGTGCTGGACCGCCGTGACTTTCATTGGTGGAACCCATCTCGTTTGCCGTAGCAGAGGGAGTAAAATAATCGCGCGCGTGGACTTCACGCAGGACTAACCCATAGGTTTCTTGTCATGAGACAATCTTTTTCAAAAATATTATGTTTATTTCATTGTTAATAGGTCTTTATAAATTCTAATAGAATTCCGCTTATAATATTTTTATTAGAGAGAGGGGTAAATACAAATTTTAAAATGATATTGTCATATAAAAAACTTAAATTAAAAAACAATGCTATCCCAAATTGTGTCCTAATATCTTTGAGTATATTTGTCTTTAACGTAACTTTAATATGGGGAAAATGTTTCTCCTATCAAAATAAATAGTAATAAAATAGCTTGGTAAAACAGGTACAAACAAAAAATATATTTACATTTATGCGTGGTAAATTTTACATTGATATTGTTGTATAGATATAAGAATATTGTTACATAGATTGTACATTAATATCGTTGTATTAATTTCTTATAAGAAAAAATAATGTACATGTAAATATCGTTGTTAAAAAAATAAAAAACCATAACAATTCATATGATTTTATTTTAACTATATTATTATATTATTACGAGAAATATTATATTTATAAACATTTTATTTATAAATTTTTTATTCATAAATTTATATATGTACTTTAGATAGTATAAAAATTGAGGAATGTACCCAAAATACATAGAAAGTTTATAAGAATTTGTAAGAAAAATTTTATAATATAAAATATTTTCCTCAAATATTACTATATTTTTGGATTGTCCGAAAATACCCTTGAAGTATTTTTTTTTTCAAATTACCCTCACTAACCTGTTTAGCATCCTTGCACCGCCGGACCATCGATTTTGGCCGCGTGCCACCGTCGTCATCCACCGAACGCCATGTCGGACGGTCATCTCTCGTCGTCGTAGCTACCGTCGCAGCCGGTTCAGATCGGTTCTTAGTCATCATCGTGTTCCGTTCGATTGCTGCTACCGCCAACGGTAGGGATGTGCATGGGTCGAACCAAACTGAATTTTTTTAAAAACCGAATTAGTTTAAATGGTTCGTTCGAAAATGGTTCGGTTCGGTTCAGAAGTGATTCGATTCGGTTCAGAAGTGGTTCGGAACTGGTTTAGAACCGATTCAAAACCAGTTCGGGTCGACCCTCTTTTGAAAAGAAAAAAATTTAAAAAATAAAGTTATAAAAATTAATTTGGTTCGATTCGGAAACGATTCGGTTATTAAACCGATTCTAAAAATCGGTTCGGTTCTTAAACCGGTTCGGTTCATGAACTGGTTTTTAAAAATCGGTTATTTTATGGAGCTGTTCGGTTCGGTTCATGGTTCAACCTAATTTTAAAAACCGATCCTTTGACACCAGTGTCAAATTCTCATCTGAGAGCCGTTAGATCAAAAAAAGATCGAAGACTCTGATTTGCAAGCTTGTGACAATATTTTTCTATCTCATGCTATACACTCAGATGAGGTGTCAAATGATCCTACCTCATATATATATATAAAAAATATATTCCTATCTCATGTTATACACTCAGTGAATTTTGTGCCAGCTTTTTCCTTTTTTATTTTAAAGTGTGGACCCCACATATTTATCTCACACAGATGAGAGAACTATCTCAAGCAACATGAGATTAATAACTCCCTATATATATATAGGGCTTATTGTTTCTCAAGTTGCTTGAGATAATTTTATCTCCATCTGCCGAATCATAATCGTACAAAAATGAATCAATGGTGATAAAGGAAGAGAGAGAAAAAGAGAATCATAACCATTCAAAGGTGAATCAATTAATATAAATAAATAAAAAGACGTAGTTTTGGGGCTGCCGGAGATAAACTTATCTCAAGCTGCTTGAAAAATATTTTTCTCATATATATATATATATATATATATATATATATATATATATATATATATATATTTGTGGAAAATATATTATATTAGAAACAGTTTTTTACAAATTCTTATAAACTTTCTATGTATTTTGGGTACATTCCTCTATTTTTATACTCTCTAAAATACATAGATAAGTTTATAAATAAAAAATTTATAAATAAAATGTTTATAAATATAATACTTCTTGTAATAATATAGTAATATAGTTCAAATAAAATCATCAAATTATGAATTGTTATAGTATTTTGTTTTTTTAACAACAATATCTACATATAGATTATTATTTTTATACGAAATTAATACAACGATATTAATGTAAAATCTATGCAAATAATATTCTTATATATATACAACAATATTAATGTAAAATTTACCACGCGTATATATATATATATATATATATATATATATATATATATATATATATATATATATTTTGTCTGCACATATATATATATATATATATATATATATATATATATATATATATATATATATTTGCTTGTTTTATCAATTGTGTTCAACCAAGCTATTTTATTACTATTTTGACAGGAGAAACATTTTTCCCGTATTAAAGTTACGTTAAAGACAAATATACTTAAAGATATCAGGACGCAATTTTGGGATAGCAGTTTTTTTTAATTTAAGTTTTTTATATGACAATATGATTTTAAAATTTTGTATTTACCCCTCTCTCTAATAAATATATTATAGGTGAAATTATATTAGAATTTATAAAGACCTATTAACAATGAAATAAACATAATATTTTTTTTTTTTTTTTGATAACAATAAACATAATATTTTTGATATGATAAAGTTATGTGTAAATTTATCAAAACGAGATTTGTTTTATTAGCTTCTAGCTGTAAGAAACCAGCAAGGGAAGAAAAGGCATGTTAGAGTGAGCGTGAGCGCATCTGCCCCACCCATAGCTTCTAGGTTGTACTGCAATGGAGCCAGAAAAAAAGATCCTATATAGCATACATCATTAACTCAGTGTTGCATTGCAACTTGCAATATGCGTGCGTGCATGAATACATGATTGGCCCAGCTTGTCCCCTGGCATTTTCAGATTGTCCCAAAATACACTCTGGGACATTTGGTACGTGGAAATTTTTTGGAATTCTTGAAAAACTGAATTTTTCTAAATTTTTAATTTTGAAATATTATCGTAAATGGAATGTAAAAATTATATTTTTAAAAATTAAGATTTCAGGATAAAAAAAATTTCTTCTGTACCAAACGCACACGCCCTCTTGAAGTATTTTTTTTTTTTTTCCTCCAAATTACCCTCCCCAACCTGTTCATCCAGGGATTCTTATTCAAGCTTCAGCCGCCGCCCCAAAATTATTCAGCATCCTTGCACTGCCGGACCATCGATTCTCGCCGCGTGCCACCGTTGTCATCCACCGAACGCCATGTCCTACGGTCAGCTCTCGTCGCCGTCGCTACCATCGCCGCCGGTTCAGAACGGTTCTTAGTCATCATCGTGTTCCGTCCGGTTGCTGCTACCGCCAACGGTCATGTGTGCCATCACCACCGCGGCTGATTCAGTCTGTCCGTCAGCCGCCGTTGCAACGTCAGCCCAGGTCGCGTGTTGCAGATTTGTCGCGCGTGTGCAACCGTTGCTACTTACTGTCAGTGCATTTCAAGATTTTGCGGCTGACACAAACACAAACACCAAGCAGTCTGCATTCCAAACTCACAGAGACAGCCGTAACTGTTGTATTGTACCCACCAATATTGTTGTTAACTAATTAAGTAAATTCTTTGTTGCATCGATCCCTAATAAAAATAGTATCTATGTATGTAGATATATATTCATATTCTCTTTTTTTTGTCGAACACATGAAAAACGTATACTTAATTCAACGCCTTGTTTCTTCGAATTGCTGCATTGTGACCTTCTCTCTTTTTTATTTTAAATAATAACAATAAAATCACAAAAGTCAAGATTTTATTGTTAAGTGATTAAAAATCAATTCTTTGTTGAATCCCTAATAAAATAGTATCTATGTAGATATTCATATTCTCTTTTTTCAGTTTGTAAAGTTAATGAAGCATAGGAAGAATATATAAGAGACGAAGAGAGAGAATAAGAAGAATCAAGGAAGACAGATATATAAAATCTCAACACTTCATAACCTCATAACTTGATCTCATAACAATAAAGACAGATTAAAAAAAAAAAAAAAAACTGATACTAAGACACGTTATGATGCCTTACAATATCACATATGTAATGTATACATTACATATGGATGGTTATATATATATATATATATTAAAAAAAATAAAAATACCAAGACACGTTACTGAGTGGTGCTAGACGGTGGTGATTATTAAGAACCGATCATGATCATAAGGTTGATGAGATCTGATGAGTGAAGAGGATGAAATTACACGATGCATGTGAATTTGATGTGGTCATCCACTCCCCTTCTTTTCGGCAAAAGTGTTCTGGACAGTATATAATGGTGTTCCAGGCCTAGAGGTTGAACTCGTAGGAGGATTACTTGGTTTTGTTATTGGACACATATCTTTAATGGTAAACTTAGGTGGTTTCTGCGAAGTGGTTGAAGTTTGAGGACCAGAGTTAGTAGCAATGTTGGATTTATTTTTTGAGTCGGCCATTGGGAGTATATAAATAAGTTAGCAGGAGCTAAATAGAGGAGAAATATATTCTAAAGTCACCACAATCTAACAAGAGATTGATGAGAGAAATGAGCAATTAGAATAATGGAATGCGAGTGAATTTATAGAAAAATGTTTGAAGAGCGGTGCATGTATTCGTCAATTTTCCCTATTGTATATATTTAGTTTATGTCATTTAATGTAACTCCTAGGAAGTTATTGCAATCTGTCGAGTTGGACTTGTTTGTAAGCTAGCAAGAGTTGTACAAGCTGCAACTTCCTCATCACAAGTTTTTGTCATTTAATGCAACTCCTAAAGACCTTCATGATTGAAATATTCATGTCTGGATTCTTGATAGATATTATTACTTTGTATTTACAACACCTTTCTCTGTAATTTTATTTTTATTGGGCAGGTTTTAGCTGTCAGCATTGCCACAAAAAATAAAATATAAAAATAAAAATAAAAATTGTTTGATTAGCTTTCATCTTCAGCAACCCCAAATGTAACATATATATAGTCACGGTTTAGCTAGTCCAACTTGTCAAGTTTTGGAACATCTCTCCAAGTTTATGATAACTTGTATATGTAATACGGCAACTTTTACTACCTTTAATAGAAGAATAAACCCTCTCCATTATTATTTTTTATTGAACGGAAAAGATTTGTTGTTATGATCTTTGTAAAACTATTGAAAATAAAAGTACAAAAAACCATTAAATGCAAGTTAATTTTGATGACCAATAGTGCGTTACTATTTAGAGTGATAATACACAGCGCTTTTTTGAAAAAATTTAACTAGAATTAACAAATTCAAAAGTAGATATTAGACATCTCCAAAACAAACAAAAAGTAGATATTAGACAATTGAAAGTAGTTAGGATGACTAAACTATTCAGATTTTGTTTTATTATTTGGCCAAAAATTTATTAATAATAAAATAAAAAAGAAAGTTGTAGCTCTTTAATGTTTTGCTACAATATGTATATATATATATATATATATTTATATATATATATATATATATGTACATTGTTATAATTAATTTTAAATTAATTCTCGAAGCATATAAAATTACACTTTACTGGGTAGAATTTACAACAAATATCACCTACAAAATTACAATTGAACAAAAACATAAACGCAAAATTAAATCTACCACTCCACTCACTGTTCTAGTATGTCACTTGTGTGGTAATTATGTGCATTTAAATACAAAATTCTAGCTTGTATAAAAGAGCCTGAATAAAAAGATAGCCAACATTTATAAATTGAGCTGTGTTACCTATACATAAGCGCAAGTAACACGAAATTTTCACATGTGGTATGAGCCAATGCATTCAAAGCAAGCCAATCCGCAATCTCATAGGCCTCCATGTGAGTATTAGCCATATGAACTGTCCTTTTCACCAATGGAAAGCAATTATGTAACGGATCCGCAACCTCATTGGCCTCCATGAGCCATATGACCTGTCCTTTTCATATGTAAAAGTTGGTGCATAATAAAATTAATTACCACACAAATGACATACTAGAACAGTGAGTGAAGTGTAGATTTAATTTTGCGTATATGTTTTTGTTCAATTACAATTGTAACTTTGTAGGTGATATTTGTTGTAAATTGTACCCAGTAATTAAGTGTGTGCATCTATATATATATATATTGATTTTATTATAATAAATACTATTATGATTTTAAACACGCGTCACGTCCAGTATATTCTATTCTTCCTCTGGTATTGTAGAGAGTCATATATACAATGTTGTGGCTTGGCCACAGTGTTTATAGTTTTTACTTTTTATTGGCGTCGCGAATAAAAATTAGCAAAAATAAAGAGCACAGTCAAAACTCAAAAGCAAAAGACAGTCCAGGTAGAGTTTTGGGTCCCATCAAATCTTTCTTGTCTTGTAACGCTGCGAACCCCATGTGCCACTGCCAAGTGTTGAAACCGTCCACTGTAATCAAAAGCATGAAACTCCACGAAGTAAAGTCCAAAATCGAATATGTATGTCGTCGGGTAACTTCGAAAGAAAACTCACGCGCTCCAATCCCAAGCACCCATTTCCCACAAAGTAAAGTGCAGCAGAATATTTATTTGATTTAAAGTAGGTTCTGAACTATGTTCCACTGATATCGACACGGGATACGAATATGATACTACATAATAATTTAATATGTTAATTTTAAAAAATGTTAGATTTTATTATATTAGTACACGCTTTGATATTAAATAATATTTTTAATTTCTGTAGTGTATATTATATTTAATATTTAATAATTTAACAAAAAAGCGAAACTAGACTTATAATACCAATCAATTTTATAAAAAAACATAAGATATTCTAAATATTATATTAAACTTAATAAAATGGTAATTGTAATCCAACGAATCTAATAATTTTTTTTCTAGAATTGTTTTTTTGTTAATTAAATAGTTTTTTTCTATTATTCAATAATTAAATAGTTTTTTTCTAATAAAATGGTAAACTCAATAACATCGTAACCCAACTCAATAAAACATAAGGTATCCTAAATAATTATATTAAACTCAAACACACGACACGACAAGGACGTTTGCTTAACCCTATATATACTGGGAAACATCTTTTAAAATTGTTTTTTTTTCTATCAGTGACTCTTTGATTTCCATGTAATATTTTTTCATTATTTTTAGTAGATGTGGGCCCATACAAAAGATGTCTATAATATAAGAAAATTTTCTCTTATTGCATAAGAAAATTAAAATCCATATATATATTTATATATATATATATAGGGGCAGGATATACTTACCACAAAAAATGTTTACCATCTTTACAACCAATTTAATCACCGTTGATTTTCGTCAATCTAACGGTTATAATATAGATATATATAGATATATATATATATATATGAGGTAGGATCTTTTGACACCTCATCTGAGAGCCATTGGATCAAAAAAGATCAATGGTGTCACATGCTTACAAATCAGAACTGTTGATCTTTTTTGATCCAATGACTCTCAGATGAGGTGTCAAATTTTAAATTTGACACTAGTGTCAAAGGATCCTACCTATATATATATATATATATATATATATATATATATATATATATATATTAAAAGGGAATGCCATCTTTGGCAAGTTTGTTGACATGTCGTTCTCTCCTTCAATTTCAAGTTTGTGTTCACACTAGAGAACATTTAAAATCTTTCCTCCTTTAGTAAATTTTTAAATTCGAATTTTAAACTTCATTAGGAGGGAAATGAGTTCATTCATTAATTGTTGGCAGACTTTTATATTAATATCCCACTTCTTTTTTAAATTTTGAATTTTAAACTTTGAATTTTTTAATTGATATAGGTGGGAATGGGAAAAAAGTTGGACTTCTTTGGGCAGACAGATCATTTAATATCTCATTACTTTCTACATTGAAATTGGAAAAAAGTTTATTGGAATTGGAAAGTGTATTACTATATTTAAAAAAAAAAACTCTAAGAAAAACCTTTTGACCGCGTCTATAAAAAGGATCATCAAAGGCACATATATGGTCCGTATTTTATTTTTTTTGCTTCTGCAAATTGGTTCTTTTTGCATATTTTCTTCATTTTCTCATTTGATATGTTCTCAAAATATGATTTTATAAGAGATCTTAATCCTACCAAGGAGGAGAGTGGAGGATTAAGGTTAGAGTGGTTAGGACTTGCAAGGTTCCTAATTTTCATCGTAAAGATGTTGATGACAATGTTGAGATGGTTCTATTAGATGAACAGGTAATGTTTTTTGGTTTTTGTTTACTTTTTGTGTCTCTTAATCTTAATGCATGAACGTGTTTTTGTTTAGGGTGGAAGGATCCATGCTACTATTAAGGGTTCTTTACAGGTGTAAAAAAATTATGTGAAGGAGAAGTCTATTTCATAAAAAAAATTGGAGTTGGATTAAATAGTGATAATTCTAGGCCAACCAGACATGATTATTGTCTGTCTTTCAACTTGAGGACGGATGTTAAATCGATTGTTGATGCCAATCTATATGCCAATGAATTTGATTTTGTTGATTTTGACGTCATTGAGAAAGAATCGGCTAATTGTCCTTATTTAGTAGGTAATATGTTTTGTCTTTGGTTTTAGTCGGTGATTTATTTTTTTTTATTGCTGTAAATAATAAGTCCATCTTCTTTGTTCTGTAGACGTCATTGGTTTACTGTCAGGAATTGGGGAAGTTTGTGAGCATGCTGTTTCTGGTAGGAAAACTAATATCATTGAAAATGAATAACACTGATATCATTGAATGAGTGAAAATTTACACGGTGACCCAATTTATATGGGGCTCAATACATAGCAAAGATCAAGAAGAAAAATAACTAACTATTTAAGTTCAACTAACTCTAACTAATTACAACCGTGCCAACGTCTCAACAGAAATTTGTTAGCTACTATCTTTCATGATCTGTTTTTCGTGTGTAAATATTGGACACTTCATGAACTACTACTGCTTGGACTTGGGCTTGGGCTTGAGGATTAATGGACTCTGGTAATACCCCCCCCCCCCCCCCACCCCACAAGATGGGCGTAGGATATTGAGAAAGCCCAACTTGAAAATATATATATGTATATATAGCATAACGAAAAATAGAGGAGGACAATGGTTTGGTAAAAACGTCAGCTAGTTGATCAGCTGATGAAATAGGAAGTAAGCGCACAAGACCAGAGACAAGTTTCTCGCATATGACATGACAATCAAGTTCTATATGCTTAGAACGTTCATGGAAAGTGGGATTATGAGCTAAGTATATAGCAGAACGATTATCACAATAGATGGATGCAAATGCAAGTTTGTGCCATGGAATGCGAATATCTTCAAAGAGATATTTAAGCCACTATAACTCACAAGAAAGGCTTGCAAGAGCACGGTACTCTGCTTCGGATGAAGAACGTGAAACAATCGTTTGCTTCTTGAATTTCTGTGATACCAAGGAGGATCCCACAAATACACAAAACCCAGTGACTGAACGGCGAGTATCTGGGCAAAAAGCCTGGTCTGCATCAGCAAATGCCTTAACATGTAAACTACCAGAAGTAGGAAAGAATAAGCCAGTACCAGGTGAGTTCTTCAAATACCTTAGGACATGATGAGCAGCATTCATGTGAATATCAGTAGGTTTGGAAACAAACTGTGATAATTGATGTACAACAAAACAAATATCAGGACGCGTTGTTGTCAAGTATAGTAAACGGTCGATCAAACGACAATAAGAAGCTGGATCAGGCAAAATGAAGCCTTGGGAACAACTAAGTTTCACCTGAGCATCCATTGGAGTAGAGAATGGCTTAGAAGCCAGAAGGCCAGCATCAGCTAAAAGTTCAAGTGTATATTTACGTTTATTCAACACTATACCAGTCTTTGATCGTGCCACTTCAGGCCTAAAAAGAAACGGAGGCTGCCAAGATCTTTTATCTTGAATTTATTATCCAAGAAGGCTTTAACCCTTTGTATTTCAGCAAGAGAATTGCCTGAGAGTATGATATCATCCACATAGACTAAGAGGACAGTAAATGATGCTCACCAGCAAGTGTACCGATCGCACAAGTAATATAATAGTAAGTAAAGTTCGTCTCCACAGGGATTGTGATCGTTTATCAATTAATATTCCTTTCAAGAATGGAAGAGTTCAAAAGGGGTTGTTTGTGACAAATAATGTCGATTTGAGTAAATTTAAAAGTAAAGACTTGTTTTTGGATTTTTGCTTTTAAGAAAGAACAAATATGGATTTTTGTAATTGAGAGAAAGAATTGTAGCTAGAGTGAACTCACCATATGATCCTCAGTTCTTACTTTGAATTGATTTAAAAATACTTATTTATATAAATACTCAGATAATTATCATCTAAAATTAATTAGTTAAATTCCAATCCCTTGGCAATTTAACCCTTTAGCCTCAATTGGAATCCTAATCTCTTAGTAACCCCTCATGAAAATTAAACAATGAACACGATAATTAAAGCATCTGCAATTAAATATACATCTATTCCTAGCATGCATAATAATTGTTATCTTACCCCCTTTCAAGATCAAAACCCCAATATTCCTATCTAGGGTTCTAACCCTCAAGCTATCATCAACTATTAGATTGATTAAGTTTAACAAAGAAAATAGAAATTTCGCACAAGGTAAAGATAAAGAAACTCATATAAACGAGTAGAAATAAACCAATCCGTCGTAACAAGAGTTCACATAAGGTTTGTGACCCTAACTACAATAAAGAAAACTTAGCCAACCATTATCATGGCTGATAAATTCAATGTTACTTGAGAATGTAGATGGAAGAATAAAGAAGATCAAGAATTTCTCTCCGGAGCTCTCCTTCTGACGCACAACGGTCTCCTTAGGTCCTTTTTATAATCTTCTTTTTCATCTTCCAAAATTATCCTTGTGGACAGAACGCGACTTCAGTTCCCGCAATCTGGCGCTCTCAGCGTCAGATCCACGCCAAGGGCGTGGTTGCCTCTGAATCATCACGCCATCAACGTGAACTCCACGCTATGAGCGTTGGAGAAAGAATGGTTTCACGCCATCAGCGTGACATCCACGCTATGAGCGTGGATCTTCATTTTGGCAAATCTCCATTTGGCTTCAGTTTTGTCTGCTTTTCTTACAAAATCAGCATAAAATCAGTTGAACAATCCTGGATTTGAAATTTCAGCAAAGCAACAATAAACGTTGCCTTTTTACTCAGAATTAACCAATAATCTTCCTCTTTTTGGCTTGAATTTACCCATATGCTGAAGGCATATCAGTAAACATGTGAGAATCACCCAGAATGAACATGGAATAGTCCGCCTTGGCTTGTGAATAACCAAGGGAGAGCAAAGCTGAAGAAAGCTTGGCATACCATTGCCTGTTTCAGTCCATAAAGTGACTTTTTAAGTTTGCAAACGAGCTTGGACTTAGCTGAAAGACCTTAGGGCTGCTCCATATACACATCTTCGTAGAGATCACCATGCAGAAAAGCATTATTCATATCCAACCGTTCAAGATTCCACCCTTTAATAGCAGCAATTGCAAGCAATGTTCTGACAAAAGTAAGCTTCGCAATTGGAGAGAAAGTATCAAAGTAATCAACTTCTTCTTGCTGAGTAAATCTCTTAGCAACTAGACGTGCTTTGTAACACTCAATAGATCCATCTGAATGATATTTTATTTTGTATACCCATTTGCATCTTATGGGCTGTTTTCCATCAGGTAGTTCCACAAGTGACCAAGTGTTGTTTTGTGCAAGGGCAGACAATTCATCTTGCATAGCTTTTTGCCAATGTTCATGCTTGGAAGCTTGAGAATAGGTGCGAGGCTCATAGTGAATGGATGAACTAAAGCAGAAGTTCTCATATGAAGGTGAGAAAATATCATATGATATGACATCAGATAAGGGATGTTTAATGGAGTTAGGATTACCTGGAGATATATTGGCATGATGAGTAGCTGAGAGGCCATAGTGATAGTCTAAAAGGTAGTGAGGAGCAGTACGTAGACATGATGATCGACGAAGTGCTGCTTCTGCTAGATTATCGTGACTCAGAGCTGCTGTGTCTATATTGGTAGCTTCCGTGTTAAATGTTTCTATAGGTAGGTTAGGTATAGGATTTGGTGTAGGTTCTGTGTTTGAGGCAAGTATAGGATTTGGTATAGGTATTGTGCTACTAGGTGTTAAGTCAAAAGAAGTATCAGGAGGAGGTGATTGATGTATAGTGTTAGGTGAGTAGGTTTGATAAAAAGGGAAAAAGGATTTCATAGAAAACCACATTCCTAGAGACGAATAAAGAATGTGATGTGAGATCATAAAGCAAGAATCCTTTGGTTCCTTCTCTATACCCAAGAAATGCAGCTTTTCTTGCTCTTAGACTAAATTTGGTGCAATGAGACTTGAGAGTGGAAGCATAGCACAGACTCCCAAATACTCTGAGGTGAGAAAGGCTAAGTAATGATCCATAAAGGATTTCGTAAGGGGTTTTATTGTCAAGGTTGGGAGAAGAGGTATGGTTAACTAAGTGTGATGCATATGTCACAGTATAAGCCATAGGGTAATAGGTAATTATGCTTGGAAATACAACGCTCGAGCCACATTGAGTAGGTGCTGGTGCTTGCGCTCTACTATTGCATTCTGCTTCGGAGTTTCAACACAAGTAACTTGATGAATAATACCTTTTTCTGAGAAGAATTGGTTTATGGAAAATTCATTTTCATTATCACTGCGAAGAATCTTGATCATGGTCTTGAACTGGTTTTCAACATAGGCCAAGAAATATTTGATGTGTGCTCGTGTTTCACTTTTAGTTTTCATTAAGACTACCCAAGTGAAGCGAGAATGGCCATCTACTAAAGTTAGGAAATATTTATAACCATGTATTGATAAACTGCTAAAAGGACCCTATATATCCACATGAAGAACATCAAATATCTTCTCTGTTTTATTAAGACTTGAAATAAAAGGAAGATGTTTATGTTTGGCCAAGTGACATGCATCACAAGGCTTTATATGAGAGTTATGAATAAAAGGAAATTGTGATGACATAGTACGTAATACAGTTTCTGAAGCATGACCTAAAAGTCTATGCCATAAAGATGAACTATCTGAAACACAAGATGAATTATTCATAGTACAACTATCTTTCTTCTGCACTTTGTGTTAACGGTTGACAACACCATTTTTTACTATCATATATAGACCTCTATTTTGCTCAGCAATACCAATCATCTCCTGGGATTGAGTCTGTTTAATATGACAAAAAGAGTCAAAGAATGTGAGAAAACAATTAAGAGATATTAATAACTTTGTAACAGATATCAAGTTGACATGAAATTCAGGTACTAAAAAGCACATCTGTTAAGATCAGTTTTGGTGACAAATAAACTGAACCAGAATAACAAGAAATGACTTGTGTGCCATCGGGAAGATTAATTGTGATTGGCTCAATTTTATGAAGACTCATGAAACATGAAGTAAGATGGGAGATGTGATCAGTGGCTCCAGTGTCCACAATCCACTGATCACTCAAAATACCTGATACATTGGTGTCAGCATTTGAGACTTGTACTGCATTTGTATGATGAGATGTTGAAGCACAGAATTGTTGTTGTGCAAGATCGAGAGAATATGTTGATATTGATCTTGAGAAATCTGATTATTAGTGGTCACATTGGAATTATTAGCTTCAGTGGACACATTATTTGCAGTGCGAGTATCTGAGATTCTTGAACGGTATCCAGGAGGATAACCATGTAGCTGATAACAGGTTTCTATAGTATGATTTGATCTTCCACAATGTGTGCAAATCCTGCCTCCAGATCCACTTCCAGCACTGTTTCTTCCAGTAAATCCACGTCTTCTTCCATGTCTTCCTCCGTTTGGAGCAAATGATCTGCTATTATTATTTGTAGTGTAGCTTTTGAACATAGCAAATGTTTGAGAAACAATATTACCTGATTCGGATCCAAATTTCCTTTCCTGTTGAACAATCATGGAAAACGCTTTATTGATATTAGGCAAAGGATCAATAATCATGATTTATGATCGAATCAAAGTATATTGTTCATTGAGTCCTTTCAAGAACTGAATTACATGATCCTTATCACGATATGCTCGTACTTTCAACATCGCTCCACAAGCACATGGAGGAACACATTCACACGTAGGAAGAGTGTTCAGATTCTCCAGCTCGTCCCATATCGTCTTAAGTTCAGGGAAAAATTCAGCAACTGGAAGTTCGCCTTGCTGTAATTTGCATATTTCTTCTTGAAGGTCTGAAATACGAAAGATATCAGTCTGAGAAAATCTTTCTTTGAGATCCAACCAGGCATCACGAGCACACTCTATCCAAAAGATGGATCTTGCAATGTACTCAGAAATTGATCTGTGAATCCATGCTAAAACTGTTGTATTGCGTCGTTGCCATTGAGAGTAAGTTGGATCATCAATATTAGGAGGAATAATACTACCATCAATCAAACCGATCTTGTTTTTAGAAAGAAGAGCTATTGTCATGCTTCGAGCCCATGTGTGATAGTTATTATCGGTTAATGGTGGTGATACCAAAACCAGTGATGGACTTTCATTTGGATGCAAGTATAGTGGATGAGAAGGATTAGTGTTAAAATCGGGAGCAAAAGCCATTGCTATGAGGGAAAAGAATGATTTGATTACAAGAAAGAAATGAGATTAACGAAGCAAAATACCAGAGCTCTTTTCAGAGCTCTGATACCATATCAGAAATGAATAATACTGATATCATTGAATGAGTGAAAATTTACACACAGTGACCCAATTTATATGGGGCTCAATACATAGCAAAGTTCAACTAACTCTAACTAATTACAACCGTGCCAACGTCTCAACAAAAATTTGTTAGCTGCTATCTTTCATGATCTGTTCTTCGTGTGTAAGTATTGGACACTTCATGAACTGCTACTGCTTGGGCTTGGGCTTGAGGATCAATGGACTCGGGTAATACACTATGACCCTAATGCCTTGCCTGAGATCACAGGAATCAACTATAGAGATATTGTGGTTGAGAATGTGACCATTGCAGCTAGGTTTGAAGGAATCTCCAATGACCCGTTTACAGGAATCTACATTGCCAATGCTACAATTGGGATGGCAGCCAAGGCCAAGAAACAGCCATGGACATGCACTGATATTCAAGGGATCACAAGTGGGGTGACCCCTCCACCTTGTAGTTTGTTATCTGATCAGGGGCCAGAGAAAATTACAACATGTGATTTCCCAACAGAGACTCTACCTATTGACGTGTTAGAGCTTAAGAAACGTACTTACAACATGAAATATGTTAGGATGTATTAAACTACGAAGGTTATTTATTTAAGAATAGTCTTTATAATCCAGAAAGCTTGAGAAATGCATGATTTGTCAAATTATAGTAATGAAACGATTTTCTTTTCTTTTCTTGTCTCCTCTCCTAGTTTCTGGAACTTGATGGCTTCATGCTGCTAAAGTTTCAAAGTTAATCAAAATTGGCTAGTTAAAGTCTTGCTATTAGTATTCTTTACAGATTCATTCAAATCAAGCACAAAACTGAAACAAGTGGTCATGGCAGGTTAGCAAGCCAAGGTGTTTTCTGAAAATCTATTCAATCAATAATAAATCATTTCATTTTATGTCTTACAATGCGCATAATGTCTGTCCCCACAAATGAAATGTTTTCTTGTCTAATTTTTGTGAGTCTTTTAACTGTTGCCCCTAGTCTAAGCTGAAAGATAGAAATAGACCAACAAGGAGTCAGAGCTCCTGGATATTCCTGCTGAAACCTTTTGAGTAATGCTGCTTAGCTTCGGATCATTCCAACAGGACATCTCAACAATACAATCATCCAAGAATGTGAGCTAAGAATTAAATAAAAGACAACCAACCTCACACCAGTCTCATTGAATCTCGATATAATTTACCTAAAAAATCTCAATATGACCATCATGTTTAATACTTTAGTGGAGAACTGACAACTTCTCAGTAGTCTTGTAAATCAGTCATCTAGGATTTTACTATGCACATACAACAGCAAATGCAAAATCTCAATAAATAGGTGGATCGGGATTGAACTTCACAGACTCTCTCCAGATGAGTTCCTTGATATCCTCTTCAGTGAAAGACGGTTGCTCAAAATCAAAACTGAAAGGTCTAGGACAAACAGGTTCCTCGTTAATATCATGGAGTGGTGCCAAGTATTGGTGGCACAGAGCCTCCTCAACTGCAAAGCATCAAGAAATAACGTACCATCAATAAAAATATAGACAAAGAGAACTCAGTCTATAAAACACTACTGCGGATATCTTGTCAAAAAAACATTAGAATCTTTACACTATGGACAAGCTTATCACAAGCAGTAAGCAAGCTCTGGCTTGCAGTTGGATGAACAAATGCATAATTTTTTAATACTTTAAAATTAATAGAAACTTAGAAACAGAACAAAGAATTGAGATGATAATTTTACTTTTTATAACAAATTAAATTTGGAGTAAAGCCCCTTTGGGATCCTTAACAAAAAACACGGTCCCCACTTTCGTCCCTTACAAAAAAAATACCCATATTAGTCTTTTTTTATGGACTAAATTAGATCTTCATTGAATTTCTGAAAGATCACATTTTCAAAGAACTGGAATTGTAGAGAGACCAAAAGTTGAATTTTTTTTTGTAAGGAATGAAAGTGGGAACCGTGTTTTTTGTTAAGGACTCAAAAAGAGCTTTACTCTTAAATTTGAATTGTTACCAACATTTAGGTTTTGGAGAATTACATAGCCTGGCTGAAGAATTGGTTTTCGACAAAACACAATGGCATCATTTCGATTCATGTAACCAGCCCCATCTAGTGAAAAAAGGTTTTAACCGTTGTTGATTGATGTAACCATTAACCAACATTCAATATTCATTGTTATTAGAGACTAATACTTCAGAAGAAGAAAAAATTAATGAGCATGGCATAGCAAGTTAATCATGGTGAGCTTTCCAGGATTTCATGTCCAAAGATTAGAGTGTTGATGAATTCACAAAACTAGTTGGATTGAATGACATACAGACAACACATGTTCACCAACAGGACCCAGTTAACCAAAAACAATCTGGTAATTGATCTGGTTGTTCTAACCTAAGAAATCAGTGGAAGTCAGTAAACACTTCACAAATTTAGAAGGCCATTTTTAAAAAACAAAATTACAAGAATTGTACCTATGAAAAGGAAGGAAGAGAAAGCATGACATTTTACCTGTAATGCGTCTGTTTGGATCAAAGATAAGCATCTTCTCTAACAAATCAACAGAACCAGGAGACATATTGGGAAATCTAGCAGCAAACTGTTGCTTTGGATATTGAGGAAGCTGTCTTACATATCTACGAGCATTATCACTTCGTAGAAATCCAAGGCTAGTGTCATCCGGTGAACCTATGAGCTTTTTAAAGCAAGGAAAATTTGTCATGCTAATATCAAATTTTAAACATGGAGACTAAGTCTAAAAAGGATCGAAAGAATGAGAGAGTTAGCAATCTATCCAGTCATATTTTATTCATTTTCCAATTATCAAGTTGGAGTTCTCCATCCTATATTCCCAAAAAAAATGAACAAAAAAATAAAAGACATGGTGATGCAGGTTCATAGTGATGCATGCAAATTCATAATTTTTCATTTAGACATGGTGTTGCAGGCTATATAATCCACTGAATACAGAAGAGAAGACATAATCTAAAGATCCAAAAATTTCACTAATTTGGTTTTTAGATTTTATTTTTTACCTGACTCTAACATTGCAACAGACTCAACAACAACCAAACTTATCCTGTTAAGTGGAGTCCTATCAAAAACCAACTTTTCAGTAAATCAATTACATCAGACTATCTTCAATTTGATCCAATTTTCTTAGTGGAGCCTCTCTTGGTCTTCTACTCATATAACCAAACCACCTTAGATGAGTTTTTGTTATCTTCTCTTCAATTAGGGTTAAATTAGTTTATAGTTAACATGTATTCTCAGGCATCCGGGGGTTTTAGCAATTTTCATTACGGTCCTTCCTAGAGTTGGGGATCTAGTGTTTTAGTTTTGTGGGCTTCTCAAATAATAGATATTTAGGCTTTCTTGAGTTTATTAGAGACTGACTAGTTAACTTGGGTCCTAAGTTGTGGACTACTTGGTGCACAAGTTTGACTAGCCCTATATAAGTTCTGTAACCAGCCACAAAAGATAAACAGTGAATGATGAAATCATTATCAGGGAAAAACCCTAGCCACCAAGCTCAAGATGAGTCTCGTATTCTTCGGTATGAAAACCTAAGGGACACTTGAAGAGATTCTTGACTTTTTTTTTTCTTATGCCATCAGATCGGATTCCTTTTGACAGAGACTTCATAAAAATTCCAACCACCAAGCTATATAATTATTTTTTTTCTTATCTTCGGAAAATTAATGTCCTCCTCAAACGCTTTGACTGCACCCTTATTAGGTTGAGTTAGGTCATGTTGAGTATAAGCAATGTCGAAGTCAATTCTTTCAGTGATCATGTCGCTCATACCCTTTCTACTTAACCTACACCTAACCTATCAACCATGACCAAGGCCAGGTTCTCTTAGTTCTGGTTAACAATTTAATAAAATAAATAAATAAACAAACAAACCCAACCTGACTATATGGTCAAGTTGGTAAATACATGATTTATCAACCAATAATAGTCAAATGATGTCATAAGAAGGGTGCAGTCACCCTTCTTATGACATCATTGCTAGCATACCATCACAGCCCCACATATTCCATATGAGCCTTCATTTTCTCTAATTTCTAACCTTAATTCTCCCAAAATAAAACCTAATTTTGATCCATTGAATCCTGTGCCTTTTGCTGTCATGTGTCAAATGATCCACATGGACTATGTCCACAGAGCATTTTTTTTCTCTGTCTATTTAATTACAAGGGGATCCAAGATTCTGGCTTATGAAGGAAAAATAAAAATGGATGAAAGCATACTTGCAATTCAGGAGTCAGAAGTAAAAAGTTTCATTTAAGATCTCTGGCTAATAGTCAAATACCTCTGTGATCAATCTGAGCTGATGAACATAATCTTTCCCAGGAAATAGGGGTTGTCTTGTCATGATTTCACCAAGGATGCAACCAACAGACCATATATCAATCGCTGCAGTATATTCTGAACAATTAAGAAGCAATTCTGGAGCTCGGTACCATCGAGTAACCACATACTCAGTCATAAAATCAGTTTCAGACGTAGTTCTAGCAAGACCAAAGTCTCCAATCTTAAGATCACAATTGGCATTCAGTAGCAAGTTGCTAGGCTTTAGATCACGGTGTAGAACATTTGCTGAGTGTACATATTTGAGTCCTCGTAACAACTGATACAGAAAATACTGGAAAATGTATCTTATCAGTCACTGCAACAGTTTAATTACGTTTTAAATATATAATATTACAAAATCCATGTATGTTGAGTACTATTTTAATTCAAAACAAGAGAAAAAAAAAAATACTAAGAGAAAGCCCAAGGAGAATATGTTACCCAAGCTATCTCTTGGGAATTTTGATTCAGCTAATTCAAACAAGCACTTTATCTTCAGTTTGGGCAACAATACTACAAAGGAGAATATGTTACCCAAGCCATTACCTAAAGACCTTTCAATGAGTTAAACATTAAATGGCATATGCTAAAAGAAATAGTTGTAGTGCTAACCCGACAATGATCATCAGTCAATGGTTGATTGGAACGAATTATTTGATGCAAATCAGTATCCATTAACTCATAAACAATGTACACATCATTGAAGTTCTCCTTCTGTGGTGGTCGTATAATGTCTTTAAGGGCTATCACCTGCATTGGAGAAGTAACTTGTAAGTAAGCAGCCTTTTCTGAAATTGAATTCTAATAAAGATTGTAGAATCAAAATACAATGTGGAAAATCCAATCAGGAAACTTTCATGAATCAAGGAGAAGGTCTAGCTAGAGACTGACTGACAATGTAACAAGTATTTGTTCTAGAGAAATCATCATCTGTTGATGCATTTAAGCATAAAGAAATCATTCCAAACCAACAGAATTTGAGTAAGAATGTCCAAACAAACCTACTTACAAACCAATAACATGATACTCTCCATGGTCTAATTTACTCCATCCAAAAGCATGTTTTGTTTGATAAACTGAGATTAGATGATAGTGAATGAACCAGTAAGCTTAGATAGTTGAATTTTCAGCCTAACAAATAAAAAACCTAGACATCTGGAGAAAATATTGTACAGTAATATATGCGTAAGTAACACAAAGCCGATATATATTAGAATCACATCTAGACTTCAAAACTTTGCATTATGCCCCAGGATATTCTACTGCACTGGGACATTATGTACTACCAAAATCTTTAACCAACATAGAAAAATGAATTGAAGATATCAAGTAATGTTGCTCAGGGATTAGAATTTCATGTGACCGTAACACGAGTTCAAACGCTGTGGCTTTCATAATATACTAATTAGAAAACAAAAGAAGAAAAAATACCTGGCTAGTTGTTAGATTAACTATAAAATGGTATGAAGGGTATAAATTTCTAATAAGGAAAAAAAATGCAACCCAAAAGAAAATTTAATGTAAATATATCAAAGCAAAAGTTCTATCACCATATCTTGATATCAGTTAACCATTTAAGCCAGAATACACTGACCATATATTTTGATATATTGCAATGAGTTTAGAATTTTTCAAAAGACAAATAGTATAACCAAAAAGTATATAAATGAATACTTCTGAATTATAGACATGTTCATGGGAACTAAAACAAATGCCTAATTTAACCATACAACAGGCATTTCTTATCAATAAAACATAATTTAGCAAAAGAGCATTACCAATATGCTTTAAAGGTCCTTTCATCACTAGTAACACATGGAAAATTTGCTTACAGTTGCAGATATAACCAAAAAGGCAGAAACAAAAAAGAAAATAAAGGAGACAATAACAAGTCAAATAGGATCATTCATACCGCCACAGATGAAAAATGGCATCCCCTTAATATCCAAAATTAAGAAAAAAAATAGAATAACAACATAAATGAGGGAAACAAGGTTAGATGTGAGAATGCAAGTAAAAAAGTTAAACTAGAATTACATTTTCGTGATCCATGTGCCGAAGAAGTTTAATTTCTCGTAAGGTCCTTTTGGCATCTATTCTGTTGTCAAATGCATTGCCAACCTTCTTAATGGCAACTTCTTCAAGTGTCTCCGCATTTACAGCAGCACTGAAGGAAACGAAAAAAATAATATTGTTGATGACAGAATCTAAATCCACATGAATGAGAACAGATGAATTATTGTCAAACACACCAAATTCTAAGAAATCGTCCACAAGATACATATTATCTTCAGTTTAACGAGTCTGAAAATCCTGAGGATTGTGTTATATTCAGTGTCAATCACCTGAACATAGATACCAAAAGAATGATCCTATCTCATTTTGAATTCGGCTCAAAAAGAACCAAACATCCTTGTATGCTAAAAGAATAGAAAAGTTTTACATTTGATGGTCATCATTGAAGACAATTAAGATACATTCTCAAAGGCCAGTAAAGAAGACAGTGGGAAGCTTGACCCAACAGATGTCCCCAAAAGGAAAATGAGAACTTGAGGCTATAACACTTCGCATAATACCAAACGTACAGAACTAGATAGAATTAAATAAATCCCACAAGACTAAATCTTAATTCTAATCAAACTCAAACAACGACAGGATAGATTTTTAATCTCAAGAATCACAATCAGCTCAGTACAGTAGCCCGCATTAAGCTCATCATCATCACCAAAATAACCACTACAATCCTCATCCATACAACTAACAGAACATGCCAAACGTCTACTTCACATAAACCCCGTGACAAAAGTCTAGAATCACAAACCAGTAACCATCAAATGAACTAACTAAAAATAAACATATTCCAACAAACACACAGTCACTGACGATTTCTGAACTCCCCCTTACATTCAAATTCTATATATCTCAATACGCCCCCTTCACACAAGAGCTCATTGGGCTTGAAGAGTGGACAATTAAGAAATGTCACAAGATAAGGTGGGGGCGGCGAAGCTCTGATACCATATTAAGAACTGGGTGAGAGTGCCCAAGACCTTATAAACTCCACGTTAGTTGCACGTACAACCAACGTGGGACTATATATCTCAACAAAAATCAACAAAAGGCTTCTGACTAAAATCAAAGCCAAGTGTTCCACACCCCCAGAAGATGCAAGCAACACAAAGCTAAAACAAAGGCAACCCTTCACCCCAAAACACCTCACAAACAACAAAAGCAACACAGAAAACAAATCAATTCAGCCAAAAAGTCTCAACCCTACAATTTTTTTTTCCCTTACCAAACAATACCATAAGCTCCTCTTCCCACAGGTCGGATAGGAGGGACATATTTCCTGGAGACCTCGAAGAGGTTGCCATAGATATTGTATTGAACATAGCGTCCACCATGAGTGGGAACTCCTCTGATGTTATTGTGTTCAGCTGAAGCTGTAGCTGACTCAAGAGACATGTCTGGTGTTGAAGGTCAGAATCCAAAACCAGAAAAAATGGGAAAGAGACACAACAAAGAAAGCAAGGATTTTTAAGAGAAGGGAGCTAAATTGGTAAAGTGGGGTGTGCTGAATTTGGAAGGTAAGTGTCGGTAGAAGTAGAAGTCTAATTTGACATTTCTAGGCGATGTTTTTGAACACAGTAGAGGAGAGAGAAAATGTGTATGTGAGAGAGAGAGAGAGAGTAGGTGTATTTGTTGTTTGCGTAAGCGTGTGTGTTGACCATTGAAGTTAGGCTTTTGAACTGGAAACGCTCGTGTGAACCCGTGAAGATGCGGTACTTTTTTGGAGCATTGCTTTTTAAGCTTTTCTTCTAATGAAGATTGAACTGCTCATGCTATCTGTGAATTTTGTCTCTGATTTTTAACTTCCAATGTTTCATTTTTCTTTTTTCTTTACTCATTTTGTTGGCATTTGAAGTTTTGATTTTGGGTAGGGAAAATCAAATTGATGTTATATAAAGAATCAATTTAAGTCAAAAGGTTAGTTGTTAGTAAGGCTACATTAATGATTTTATATATATCAACATGTCCCCTCACACGAGAATCCACTGGACTAGAAGGGTGGATAATGCACAGGTCCACCTAACTGTATGTGCAAAGAAAGAAATTCAACTAAAAAGAAAGTGGGAGATGGCCCACCTAACTGTGCAAAGAAAGAAATTCAACTTGGGAGACGGCCCCACCTAACTGTGCAAAGAAAAAAATTTAACTAGAAAGAAAGTGTGGTGGTGAGGATCAAATCCAGTACACCGAGGCTCTGATACCATTTAAAGAATTAATTCAACTCAAAAGCTTAAGCTTTTGGGTGAGGCTATATTAATAATTTTATATATGTCAAGATGTTATTTGTTTGCTTTGTTTGAATTTTTCTAAACATGATTTTATTTTTTTTAAAAGTTCGTTCCGTATACAGAATAGTTACTAATTGTTAGATTTAAAATTATGTACATGAATCTAACTCCCTTGATTGAAACCTTTACTTGTAAGTTTTTTTTTTTTTTTTTTTTTTTATAACAATACTTGTAAGTTTTTAATATGAGATTGAATGCTTCTTGATAAATCATTCATTTTTTATTTTTATTTTTTTGGAGTTACTCAACCTTAATTACTTTTTTGAGGCGAGTTGGCTCCCTCCGGTATCCCCACAAGCTTCAACTCTTTGAGCCGGCTATGGGACTAATCCGGAGTGATGGCTAAAGGTTCAGCCCCCTCCCCAAGAATGCATTCAGCGGAAATCGAACACATGTCAAACTCCACTAACTCAGTGCCAAGGAACCAACTGAGCTGAGCTGCACCCATTGAGTCATTTTTTATTTCCATTCTCACTCCTCTCCATGGTTTCCCCAAGTAGAAATTCCTTATAAAGTATATTCTAGGAGCCCAAGTAGGACCTAGCATAAAAAAAAATGTACAATGGTTATACACGTGTTTTCTTTTACGATGACAAAAACAATTTCTTATTTAATTGTGATCCTTTATAATTAGGGAATAGTTCAAAAACTTCATGTGGTATTGCTTGCTTTGAATCACTTACATTTTTATGTTTTTTTTTTAATTACATCCCTCCTTAATATTGTTAGAAACTTGACAAATATACCTATTTTATCCTTCTTAGAACAAGAAAATAAAGTTATATAAAAAAAGATGAAAACTTAGAATACTTAATAAAAGATTAAAAGAGATAAAAAGATCAAATGTGTCTAAATAAAAAAATAGAATAAAGATAAAAAATAGAAAAAAAATAAGACCAAATATGTTTAAAATCCCAACAATAACAGAAAAGACTAAAAGTAAAAAAAAAATAGGCTGAAGACAAAAAAAAATAGAAAGAAAAAATAAGATAAAAAATAAAATAAAAAATAGAACAAAAAGAAATCATAATTATGAATTTTCAATATATTTAGTTTTTTCTATTTTTTCGTTTTTGTCCCTAGTCTATTTTATTCTTTTTATTTAGATATGTTTGATCTTTTTTATATCTCCATTTTATTCTCTCTCTTTTTCTAAATTTTTTTTACTAAAATCTTTAGTAGATGGGGTGGCACAAGACTAAAAAAAAGAAGAAAAACAGAATAAAATAGACCAAAAAATAAATAAAAAATAGAAAAAAGACCAAACATATCTAAATAAAAAAGAATAAAATAGACCAAGAACAAAAAAGAAAAAATATAACCAAATATATTGGAAACTAATAAATGTGATTTCTTTTTATTTTATTTTTTATCTTAATTTTTTCTTCTATTTTTTGTCTTTAGTATTTTTTTTATTTGGACTAATTTTAACTTTTTTAATTTTAGTCTTTTGTGTTACTGTTATGATTTTTAACATGTTTGGCGTTATTTTTTCTTCTATTTTTTTGTCCTTATTTTATTTATTTTTTATTTAGACACATTCAATTTTTTTTTCTATTCTTTATTTTAATCTTTTATGAAATATTATAAGTTTTCATAACATTTGGTCTTATTTTTCTTTTTTTATCACTTTATTTTTTTCTAAGAAGAAAAAAAAAATATGCATACTTAATTAAGTTTCTAACAATGCTAAGAAAAAGTGTGGATGAAAAACTCACAAGGGATTAAGTAATTAAAAAAAAAAAGAGATAAGTGATTCAAAATAATACGTTTTTCAACTTAAGTTTTCCTTTAAAAAATAAGTGAGGATGAAGGCAATATGAATGTCTAAAAGTTAGGGATGAATATAATAACCCTAATTATATGACTTTTAAATTAGAGGGTTATAATGATGACCTTATAGTCATAAATGGAATGAGCATAAAATTATAAGAATTTTGATACCCATATTGAGGTATTATGCACAGATGAATTTTCATTTGTCAAATTTGACTGCTGACGTAATAACAGTTAGTAGAATAGCTCCAAGTTAGCAAATTATAGTTAGAGAGCTAATCTAATGATATAAACATCATGAATGAGGTTAGGATATGATTTGGTGAAGATTGATACCCATATTGGGGTATTTTTGAAAAGTCACTTCTGCCGGGTATTTTGTACTGCTGTAGCAGCATCCGGTAGAATCCCGGAACAGGAAAAAGATAAGAAAATAGAAATAAAGACCAATATATGCCTAACAAGTCATAATTAGACCAAAAATGTTAAAGTTAAGAAGATTATGAAATCCGAGTACAGTTAAAAACACCGGTAAAGACTACAGTGCAATTAAACAACTGTTAGTGGATCTGTGACCTACTAATCAAATTTTTAAGTTATGAACATGATAATTAGACAAAATTAATGTTAAGTACTTAAAGTTAGGGTCTTGAGAGTTTTCGGGTAAAAATTTGACGACAGATCAGTTAAAAATTACACCGGGTCTCACTAAAGGACGAATATCACTTAAGTGACATGGCACCCCTCATTAGGGCACCCTCCTCTCCTTCCCTTCCATTTCTGATCAGCAGCCCCTTCACCTCCTTCTCTCTCTAAGTTTCAAATTTTGAAAACTCTCTCACTTCTCTCTAAGATTTCTTCACCTAAATCTCTCTAAACCACCAAACTTCCTTCACAAAGATTGTTCCCCTCACTCTCCTCTTCACAACCATACCATTTTCATGGTGTGAATCAAAAATTCCGTGTCCCTTATCATCCCAAACAGCCATGGTTTTGTGGAGAGCAAAGGCTATGGAGTTGTGTTCTTGAGCTCTCTTGAAGAATCACACTTGCTTGCTTGTTTCCTTTGATTTTTGGGTAAGTGTTCTTAAATTTTTTTCATGAAAAATATCATCTTTTCTTCTTATGTTCTTGAGCCTAACTCATGAGCATGTTCATGAAGGTGTGTGCTTGCCTAAAGGTGTGTTCTTGGTGGAAAAAGGTGGAGACTTGAGCTAAAGGAGAAACCTTGAAGATGTAAGCTCCCACTTGGGAAATATGAACCAAAAAGCCTCCCTTTTCTTGTTGAGTGCCTTGGTTTTGATATGTTCATGAGGAGAATGTTGTTTAAAATTTCGTAATGTCATGGTTTGATGATGATTCTTAAGTGTGTGTGTGTTTGGAACCATGGAATGATGGATTGGATGACTAAAGGTGCCACCTTTGGACCTTTGAGTGATGTTCATGTAAAAAGATGACTATGAACTCAAAAATGGACCATGAACATTTCAGCCATATCATGTAAGGATAGGGTTTGATGACAAAAAAATGTTATTAAGTTGTTAAGTGTGGAAAAATGATTAGAAAGATTAACTAGGTGGGTTAACTCTAAGTAAAACTCTCTAATCATGATTAATAATGGCTAAAAATCCTAATTAATATAGCTAATCAAATCTGCCCCATAAAGTACATAAGGGTTTAGTTGTGTTAAAATTAAGGAGATGATGAATTAGGTGATTAATTAAGGGTAGAGATTAATTAACAAAAGTAATCAAGGATTTAACTCTAAAATTGGACTAAAGTAAGGTTTAGGTACACTAATTAAATAATTAGTAAAATTTAAGTATCATGACATAATGGGACTAAGGATATTTCATAATGTGACTTAATAATAGAAAAATCCAAGAATTAATGTGAATTAGGATTTATAATCAAAAGTAATTAAGGTTTGTTAAGTAAACACATTTAAGGCTAAGTAACCAGTTTTTAGGCAAAATTGGGGAGAGCATATCTTCCTCCACAGAGATCATATAGGGATGTGCCTTATATCAAATTGACTATTGAGATGTTATCTACGTGGTGTCAAAATTTGGTATCAATTGAAGATATATTCCATTCTGTATGTTCGTTTGAGTGAGGACTGCACAGGGAGGCATGTGCAGGGGCGCTGTACATGGCTGACACTTCCATGAATTTTTTCTCCCTCAATTATTACTCAAATTAGGCTCATAATATGTCTAATTAAAGATAAAGGTGTCTAGTTGTCTACATAAAAATTTTAGAGCAAATTATTTAGTATAATTTTCATAATCGCAGAAATGGTAAAGGATGTTTAGGGCCCTGTTCGGAGTTGGCAAACAGCTTTGTTTGTCCAACTTCAAATGGTGATAACCGGAGCTAGGAAACTTCAAATGAGGCATATGATACCTTTTTGGAAAGGTAATTGAGTCTAGATTAACATACTAAAAGATGAGAATTTTATAACAAGTGAGTCACGCCCAGTAACTAGAAAACAGAAGCATGTACAGTTATGGAAAAACCGTAAAAGTGATATTTAAGCTAAGTGGGCTTATGGGAACCCTTAGTAACTTATAATAATCATAAATATGACTTGGATGAGTTGAAAATAATCTAAGTGAGCCTTGCATGTGATTCTAAGCTATGTAAGTAATTGAAGATTAAAGTGGCTTGTAATAATGCACTAAAATATGTAATAAGTTATAATTGGTCTAGGCTTGTAATGGGCATATTATTGGCATATGAGTATGAAAAGTGGAATCATTAAATGATTAAGTCGTGGATATGACTTGATTAATTAATATGTAATTAATGATGTGAATGGTTCCTACTCTAGGTGTGCCTAGAGAACCGTGCACTTGAGGATTTTGTTGGAGCATACGTATTATATTGGAGTGTGGGCTTGTGCTAAGCTCCCTAAGGTAAGCTCCTAGTTCTAGTTGACTCCTCTCTCTTGTGGCCCCACCATGATGGTGGGCATTATGGTTATATTGTATGAAAGTATATGGTATGATGTATATGTGCATTCATTCACATTCATATAGATGTTATATGATCTTGATGTTATGATGATGCACTGATGATATATGTTATGAGGATCCTGGCCAGTGATCATGGTATGTAGGCTGCCTATGACTTGACTCTGGGAGCTATTTCATACTGAGGTTGTGTTGACTGTCTATGGCTTGACCCTGGAAGTCACACATGTGTAACCGTCTATGGCTTTGACCCTAGGGTTACACAAGGATGATATGATGATGCTATGTTTATGCTGTATGTCTGTATTATATGCTTTATATCTGACTTGTTATGCAGGAAGTGGGCTCAGGGGTTAGAGGATCCTCTATGAACCTTGAGCTTACTGAGATGTTGTTATCTTACCCCGTTTGGGGACATCATTTCAGGTACCCAGAGTAGTGGTGATGCTTCTAGGGGCAAGGCCCCCGCATTGGAGTAGTTGATGATGCAGCTGATGATTTTATATTATGTTTAGATTTGATGTTGGCATGTAGACTTGTTAACATGCTTAATTATTTTATGGAGATTATTGTATGTATTTATTTAGGCTCATGATAGTATTCTTAGAGCCATGGATTATTTACTGATACTTTTATACTTCGAATTAATATAGACTTGATGCATGTATTCAGTTAATTTGGGCATGGAGCCTTATTAGTTGTATTGACCCATTAAGGGGATTGCAGTCCGTGTGGGACTTGCAAGCTATCTGTTTAAATTGTTGTATTAATTAGGTTATCTGTATGTGTAGAATCATGTTTCTAGTTATCCGAAATACAGCCGTTATGCTGTCCGTGAGACTCCGTCAGGAATGACACTTGATGTCATATCTTGATGGTCAATGGCCACTAATACTGGCTCATGGGATTAATTAGTAGATGTATATTTAGATTTACGCTTTCGCAGTATCTGACGTGAACGTTTTTAGAAATGTTTTTATGAAATGTTTTGGAAAAAGTTTACTCGTATTTTTATAAGATGCTTTATTCCTTTTCAAATAAAGTCTTCCGCTGTGAATGTTAAATATCATGTATGTTAACAACCGGAGTACTACGGGGTGTTATTGAGTGTCTCTTGAGTGTCATGATATTGCATATGCTATCACTTGATTGAGCGTAGCTAACTCATACCTCGTGCAGTTTTGTGTAGTGACATGGCACCTCGAGGGAGACCCATGCGAATAGTTCAAATCCCTCCTCCTGATCCTATTGTTGCAACTATAGCAACATTGCAGCAGACCCTGAATGAAACCAGGGAAGCTGATTTGAAAAGAATCGAAGAGGCCAGAGATCGCGATAGAGAGCAGCTAAGAAAGGCCAGTGAAGACCTTATGGCACAGAATAGGCTGGCCAATGCTGAGATGATCCGACTACTGTTGACAGAGGTACGAGGAGGACCTCCACCACTTCCTCCACCGCCAGTTACACCACATGTGCAGCAGCAGGTTGCACGTGCTGCTGGTCCCGTACAGATTCTTGAGCCTGTTGTGCTGGGACATGAAGGGTCAGGAGAGGCCCATCAGGAGGCGGAGGCATCTGTCCATGAAGGACTAGTGAGGCAGCCAATTATTGAGGTTGATAGATCAACTATACCACCCAGGTTTGACCGGGATACTAGAGAGCGTATGCTGAATGCTTTCAGGAAGCATTCCCCACCTCACTACAAAGGTGGAAGAGATCCCATTGCAGCATTGGAGTGGCTCCAAGAGATGGAGCGTATTTTTCAGGTTATGGAATGCGATGCCAACATGAAGCTCCTATATGCGGTGTACATGTTACAGGGGGATGCTGCTGACTGGTGGAGTAATGTTAGAAACCCACTTGAGTGCCAAGGTTATGCTATTACTTGGCCATTATTTGAGAGGCATTTTCTGCAAAAGTACTTCCCTGAAGAAGCCAGGGAAAGGAAGAAGAGTGAGTTTGAAGACCTCCGGCAGGGAGGCATGACTGTGGATGAATATCTCAGCAAGTTCAACCGCTTGGCAAAATATTCTTGTTATGGTAGAACTCCCCTCACTCCAGAAGACAAGGCCTTTCGATTCAGGAAGGGTCTGAATGATATGATAGCAGACAAACTGGCGGGTCATTGCACCAGAAATTTTGTGGAGTTGATCAAGCAGTGCCAGAATATTCAGGAGCACTATCGTACCAGGGGAAAGGAAGCAGCAGGAAAGAGCTTCAGTGGGAGGACTACGCCCTGGAAGAGTAAGGGCAAGGGTTTGCAAGCACAGCAGAACACCAAGTTTAAGAAGACTCCCTTTGTGAAGAATGGAAGCAGAATGTTTAGTGCAGGGAAGATTCCCACTTGTGCCAAGTGTGGGAAGATGCATACAGGTGTTTGTCGACTGGGGCAGAATGTTTGCTTCAGTTGTGGTCAGGCAGGTCATTATTCCAGAGAGTGCCCCAAGAAGACGGGGCAAGTTGCAGCCATTCAGGCGATCCCTATTCAGTCTGTGCCTACTCAGAGAGCCATAGAGGAGCCTATGGCGCCCACTAGTGCCAGGGTATATGCAGTGACACAGCAGGAGGCAGAGAGGTCTCCAAACCTTATCAGAGGTACTATTCTTATCAGAGGATATGCTTTTGATGCCATGTTTGATTCTGGAGCTACCCACTCCTTCATATCGGAATTTGTTGCTAATGGGGTACATTTACCCATTTGTGAGTTCACGCCTCCCATGGTAGTGAAGACTGCCACCGGAGACATTGTTTCTACTTCCTTGAAGTGCAAAGAAGTCAGATTCATATATGAGCAAGAAGAGTATATGGTGGATTTGATAGTGCTTGAGGGCATGAATCTACACATTATCTTAGGTATGGATTGGCTGGTCCGATATGGTGTGATGCTAGATTGTTGTAGCAGAAGGGTTTTCTTTGCTGCAAAAGGAGAAAAACCGGACAGTTTGTACTTGACGGCACAAAAATTAAATAAGGCTCTAAATGAGGGAGATGCAGGATACATTATCCTGGGAGGACTCGTAGGAGACTCCAAAGAACCTACTGCTAATATTCCGGTTGTATGCGAGTTTGAAGATGTATTTCCGGAAGAAATTCCTCATTTTCCACCTGAGAGGGAGATTGAATTCTCAATTGACTTAGTACCTGGTGTGGGGCCTATCTCATTGGCTCCATACCGGATGTCACCAGTGGAGCTAGCTGAGCTGAAGAAGCAGTTAGAAGAATTATCCCGCAAGAACTTTATCAGACCGAGTGTATCTCCTTGGGGTGCACCAGTCATCTTCGTGAAAAAGAAGGATGGGACTATGAGGTTGTGCACTGATTATCGACAGTTAAACAAGGTAACAGTAAAGAACAAGTATCCTCTACCACGCATTGATGATCTGTTGGATCAGCTCAGGGGTGCTTCAGTGTTCTCAAAGATTGATCTTCGTTCCGGATATCACCAGATTCGGGTAAAAGCAGAGGATATTCCGAAGACGGCTTTCCGATCTAGATATGGGCACTATGAGTATCTAGTGATCCCATTTGGGCTTACTAATGCCCCGGCCGTGTTCATGAGTTATATGAATTGTAGTATTCATTGATGATATTCTGATCTACTCCAAAAGTAAGGAAGAACATGCAGAGCATTTGAAGATAGTTCTACAGATTTTAAGGGAGCATCAGTTATATGCCAAACCATCCAAGTGTGAGTTTTGGTTACATGAGATCCAGTTTCTTGGACACGTCATATCATCTACAGGAGTGGCTCTTGTATGGTGCTACCTTCACAGTTTTTAGTGATCACAAAAGCTTGAAG
>NW_026900144.1:0-13488 GCF_033153095.1 Gastrolobium bilobum
TCTTTTCTCAGACTACTCTTCTTTCTTTTTGTTTCACTTTTTCCTTTTCCGCTTTCTTTTCGAGTAGTTTTCTTTCTCTTTGTTTGTTTCTTCTTCCTTCCAACCAACCTTACTTGGCTTTTTCCTTTCTTCCCTGTACTTCCACACATCATTATTCATATATTCAATCACTGAGCACTTGTCCTCAATCTGAAATTCAATCTCAATTAAGGTGAGGAGTGTATGGATAATGGCTTATTCAATTCATAGATTTTCAAAGAATAAACAGGCCTAGGCTCAAAGTGGTTAACTAAGGAATAACAGTAATGGTTGGCTATTTGGCCATCTAGTTTAAAGAAAGAACATGCCTCAATCATATCTATAGAATAAATCACATACTAATTCAAGCCAGAAACAAAGCAAGTTATAGAGTCTTTCATCAGTAGAATGCACACTCAATAAAAATTTTATGTATAAGCTTGAAACCTTAAGGCTATGAATGCACAGTAATTATCCTGTTCTTTTTCTCAAAACAACTTCAATATAAAAATATATATTAGATGAACCATGTCACTCATTTGCAATGTGCTCATAGAAAAATTGTATAAGTGCATCATCATGCTCTGAATCAATTACTAATTTCAATTTCCCGCCATTTTTCCAATTAACACTGAGAAACTTTAAAAAATTTCAGAATTTTTACAAAAAAATTTGGCTTGGGGTTTTTCAACAAAAACAATTAAAATTATCTAATTAAACATGAAAAACAAAATTTAAAATGCAAGAAAAAAATAAGCTAAAGCAAAGGAGAAGGGATTTGAGATAGTTCCCTGTTTTAACCGGATATTCTGTGTATGCTCATGAAGTTCCTCCAGCTTACTCAACTGTGCTTAGATGAGCCACGCGTTCCTTATTCCCAGATTTAAATGTTGCTGTCCTCAGCAACAGATTTAAATCTACAAAGAAATCGCGTGAGAAATAAAACAACTTGCTGCTTTCTCTAGTTGTTTGTTCCCTTTTTTTCACCTGTAATTTCACCTGTAAAATTCACTCAATGACAGACATTAGTCTCAACACCTTCTCCTATCTTTTTTTATTTTTCAAAGTAAAAATAACTAAAATAGTGAAATTAAAGTAAAACAGTAAAGTGTGGGTTTGCCTACCCATTAGCGCTTGTTTTACGTCACGAGCCTGACGTACCTGACTTATGATCACGATGGTTCAAAGCATGATCTTGGTGATGACCAAGCTCCATCATTTAGAAATTGTGTCCTACCGTAGTGCTCTTCTGCATATGGATGAGGTAAAGTAGTCTCAGGAACTTTGAACTTGACTTTTACATGCTTTCCTTTGCTCCTCGACTTTTCCATTTTAACCTTTGGCTTACTTTCTTGAGAAGACTCCTCATTGTGTTCTTCTTCACCTTTCTCTTCACCAATATAGTAGACTTGATCTTCCGGTTGAGCTACAGATGAGGGGACTTCTTTGTCAAAGAACTTGAAAGTTGTTTGCTCTCCGTCTACCCGTAAGATCAGCTCACCTTTAAGTACATCAATCTGTACTCCTGAAGTTGCCAAGAAGGGTCTTCCAAAAATCATAGGAATAGTGGCATCTTCTTCAATGTCAAGGATGACAAAATCAACAGGAATGATGAATTTGTCTACCTTTACCAATATGTCCTCAATGATGCCGTAAGCTTGCTTTGAAGAGCGGTCAGCCAGTTGCACTATTGTTCTTGTGGGCTTCACTTCAGTAATCCCCAGCTTCTTCATCATGGAGAGTGGCATGACATTGATGCTAGCTCCAAGATCACATAAAACATTGTCCACTTCCACTTTGCCTATAGTGCATGGAATGCTGAAGCTCCTTGGATCCTTGACTTTGGTAGGTAACTTCTTTTTGATGATCGCATTACATTCCTCCGTCAGATTCACCGTCTCACATTCCTGCAACTTACGCTTCCTTGATAATAGATCCTTCATGAACCTTGCGTAGTTGGGCATGTTCTCTAAAGTTTCGGTAAAAGGAATGTTGATCTGCAACCTCCTGAATTATCTAAAACTTTGAACACTGCTGCTTCTGAATCTTTTTCTTTAATCTCTGAGGATAAGGGATTCGGGCATATGGGGAGAGATCTAATGGCTTGTTCTGTCTTTTTAGAGCTTTCTTCTTCTCCCACTTGAATAGTTTCTTTTTGGCTTTTTCAGGATTGCTGTTGTCAACTTCAATTGTATCCTTTTCCTTTTCTTCCTTCTTTTCTGCATCTGATTCTTGTCCATCCTTCTTCTTTTCTTCGGGTTGCTCCTCTATAAGCTGAATCATTGTACCACTCCTAGTGGTGATAGCATTGCAATGCTCCATTGGATTGACAACTGTGTTGCTTGGAAAAGTACCCTGAGCTCTCTCAGAAAATTGCTTTGACAACTGGCCAATCTGAATTTCCAGATTTCTTATGGAAGCTTCTTGATTCCGGTGTGCAGCTCTAGTCTCTTGCATGAAAGCAGATGTGTCCTCTCTGAAAGCATTTACACCTTGAACATAATCAGAAGTGGTCTTGCATAACCGTGCAAAAGCTTTCTCCCACTCAGAAGTGTTACTTTGTTGTGGGGTATGTGGTTGCACTGGAATGGGAGGATTGAGCTGATGGTTGGATTTTTGACTTAACCCTGGATGTTGATTCTGATTCTTCTGATCATACCAGAGTCCATTGACCTCTGCTGGTGGCTTTTCTGCTGCTCTTATGTATTCACAATCCTCAGTTGCATGAGCCTCTTCACAAATACCACATTTAATATTAGAATTAGAAACAAAAGAAACTTGAGAAAGATTAAATTTTTTATTAAGGGCATCTAATTGTTCTTGTTGTTTCTTGTGCATTTGTAGCATTTGTTCATTTTGGGCTAAGAGTGCATCACAGCCGTCAAGCTTCATAATTCCTGCTCTCCTTTGTGCAACTGGGGCAGAGGCATTGTCAAATTCCTGAGAAGCTAGATATTCCAGTAATTCCAGCGCTTCCTCTGGAGTTTTTGTTTTCAGGGAGCCTCATGCAGCAGTATTCACCAATGTTCTTGTGCTGGACGTCATCCCTTGGAAAAAGATTCTTGCTTTCTCCCATGCTTCAATTCCATGTTGAGGACACTTCCTAAGTGTTCCTTTGAATCGTTCCCAAGCCTCGTACAAAGATTCACTTTCTTTTTGTTCAAAAGCAGTGATCTCTGCCTTGAGTCTTGCCATTTTTGAAGCTGAGAAAAATCTGGCCAAGAATTTTCTTGCTAAATCATCCCAATTGGTTATGCTTCCTTCAGGTAGAGACTGCAGCCAATCTCTTGTTTCATCCTTCAGTGAGCATGGAAATAGCCTGAGCAAGATAGCCTCACGAGGAACTCCATTTACTTTCAATGTATCACAGTAAAGTAAGAAGTTATCCAGATGACTATAGGGGTTCTCCGTGCTTCCTCCAGCGAACTGTTCTTTTTGAATCAGTTGCAGCAGTGCCGACTTCAGTTCAAAATTGTTAGCCTCTATTTTCGGTCTAACAATGCTTGCCGTCTGTGGAACTCGAGCTGGGGTCATGTAATCCCCCAATGTCCTTGGAGCGATTTGATTGTTTTCTGCCATTGGTTCCTCCTTTGGTTCCGTCGAGGTTGATGCCTTTGTGTCCTTTGCTTTCCTTGCTTTTGCGTCCTTTCTAAGTTTCCTTTCTATCTTTTCTATCTCAACATCAAACTGCAAGATTCGCGGGTTAAGAGTACCTCGCATAAACTAAGAATGAAAAGAAGTGCAGAAAAATAGAAAAAAGAAAAAACAGAAAAATAGAAAAATAAAAAAAATAAACAAACAAAGAATGCAGAAAAATAAATATGCAGAATTTTTAATTGAGAAAAATATTTTTGAAGAATGTATAAAGTGCAGAAAATTAAAACGTCCAATCTAAAAGTTAATTAGTTACTTCTAATGTTGAAGAATTCGATCCCCGACAACGGCGCCAAAAACTTGTTGCGACTCGGCAAGTGCACCGATCGTGAAAGTAATAAAGTGTACTGGAGTACGAGATCGTTCCCACGAGGATCAAAATTTCAAGCACTAGTTCGCTAATTGCGTGTTAGTTGGACAATCAAAAGTTGGGTTTGAGAGAATGGTTGTTCAAAGAACTTAAAATTAAAAACAAGTAAAGGCATGCAATATGAAAATTCAGAATTAAAAGGATGAATGAAGATGATGTTTGATTAAGATTTAAAATAAGCGTAGTTAAGGTTTCGACTTCCCCTAATATCTTCAATATGTTATGAATTAAATAGCCAAGAATCTGTTTCTTAATATATTGTCAATCAATTCTATCTAAGTTAATTACGGCTCAATTCTTTGTTACCATAAATTTATGTAATCTTGAAAGAACTCTAGTTCCCCGATTATTCCCCAAGAAAACATGCATTAAGATCAAGAATTTCAAGATTGCATAATTACCCTATGTATATCCCTAGATCACAAGGATTATGATAAATTATCAAGTCAGGGTTCATGCACCAGCATCCCTGTTGTCATACAATTTCCCAAAATCATTCTATAAGGAACAAACTCATATAAAGCATTAAAGACAGATAATTTATTCAATTATAAAAAGAACAAAATTTGGAGATAATTTAATTCATAAACATAAAGATTCAATTGGATTCCATCTATCCTTAACTACATAAAAGTCTACTCTAGCATACTGAATTGAAAAATAATAATAAAGAAAAGAGAACCCCAAGCTTCCATTGGTGTGATGTTGACTTGGTTCCTCAGTGTTCCAGCGCTCCGCAACAGGATTCCTCCTTCAGTCTTGGATTTGTGTATTGGTTTCTAAATTGGTGTCTTGGTCTTGACCCCAAGCTCTTTATTTATAGCTTTTTCGGGTTGTATTCTTCATTAAATCTCCAATGAATCCATATCAGATTTGTGGTTGATTTCATCTTTGTTTCCTTTTTGCATTTGATATCTTGGAGATTGGTTGACGATTTTGAGCTTTAAATCTTGTTGGGATCTTCCATCACATCTTCTTATTGGAGTTATATCTTATATCAATCAAGGTTGATGTGTTTCTTCCTTGTATCTTATAGAATCCTGCTGCATATCTTGATCAAATCTTTTCCTGGAGTTGATTTGACCGCGTATGGACGTTTTAGCGTTCTGTTTGCGCGCTAAAACGTGCTTGATGTGTATTGTTGTCTGCCTCTAGGTGTTTTGGCGTGCTGTTGCACGCTAAAATGTGCTCTTCGAAGGGAAATTGATGTTGTCAGGGCGTTTTAGCGCTCTGTTGGGTGCTAAAACGCTCTCCTCCAGTGGATTTTGGTGTTTTCTTCATCTTGAGCGTTTAGACATTATTCATGGATGCCAAAACATCCTCTTACAGCTGGTACACACTTGAAATCTTGCTTCCTTGAGGCTCCAACTCAACTTGATGTCTTCTTTTGGTTCCAAAGAGCCATAATAGGTGTCAAAAATCCCTTAAAATAAGAATTATGATAACATGTTAGCAAGATATTCAATTATTGTGACTTTACTGTATAAAACCCTAATTCCCATGCAATTCATGATATATATCAAACATAATTAAGCCTAAAAATATGGTAAACCAAGGGTTTATCAGCTATGTTAAAGAGCGTGAAACAGTGCTCTGCTTTTTTGAACGCCAAGAAACAAAGGCAGATCCCATGAAAATGCAGAGACCAGTAATGGAACATCGGGATCCAAACAACATGCCCAATTATCATCGGCAAATGCTGAAATATAAGTATCATTGCTCGAAGGGAAAAATAGACCTTTTCCTGGAGAACCTTTTAAGTATCGTAACACCCTGATCGCAACTGCATAATGGGTCTTTATAGGGTTAGCATCATATTGACTTAGTTGTTGCACTGAGAAAGAGATATCTAGCAGGGTAGTTATCAAATATAAGAAACAACCAATGAGACATCTATAGACAGTCGCATCATCGCAAGGCTCTCCCTAAATGCATTGCAATTTATGAGAAAGTTCCATTAGCACAGCTGAAGGTTTGGCAACTAGTAGCCCACTATCTTGGAGAAGCTCAAGAGCATATTTGCGTTAGTTGACAACAATTCCCTTAGGAGAACGAGAAAGTTCCAAACCCAGAAAATAACGAGCTGGGCCAAGGTCTTCATGGAATTCAATAAGATAAGTCAAGTGTAGCGGCTGTAGTCATCCACAAGTGTGAGAAAATACTTGTGGCCATTTAGGGATGAGGTTGAGTAGGGATCCATATGTCAGCATGTAAAATTTGAAATGGTTTCTCAGTGATTATGGGACTTATAGGAAAAGGAAGTTTAAATTGTTTTGCGAGGTGGCATGTATCACAAGGGGAATTCTCTTTTATTGGTAAAAATGGAAACTGAGTGGACATCTCTTTCATTACAGATTGAGATAAATGGCCAAGTCTATAGTGCCATAAAAGTGACCCATTATTCTCTAAAGCAGAACTATTACAATGAAAAATAATGCTACTATTGTTAAGATGAGAAACAACATGAAAGTCAGATGCTAAAGGCTATATCTTGGTGACTAACATGTACAACCCACCCTTTTCTTCAGCTGAACCAATCGTTGCCTTCGTATATTTATGTTTAATGAGACAAAAAGATTGGTTAAAGGTTACCTGATCAAGGTGCTGAGGCTGGATCACGATCCTATGCTGGAGTTTGTTAAATCTTTGGAGGATGTTTTGGATGGTGAACTCCCTAAGGCTACAGAGGATTGTGATGTTCAGGTTTTCGAAGGGAGTATCACATACAACAGGAACGTAACGAGCATGGCATCATGAACTATTCTCTTTCTTCTGTGTTTAAAGAACGTGTCTGGAGAAAGTGGAGACAAACCCTGATCATCAAATTATTAAGGACACATATATATTTTGATTCTATGTGTAAAAAGATTATAGGCATGTGGGCTCGTAGTGATCGGGTTGCAGTTATAGACATGGAGAATGGATTTTACCTTGTTTGTTTTGAATCCATAGCAGATTTAAACCTAGCATGGAATGGAGTACCCTGGCTGATTCAAGATTGTTATCTTTATTTTACGGATTGGTTCCCTAAATTCGATCCAAAAGAGGCTGTGGTTGATAGGACGTGCATTTGGGTCAGATTGCCTGGATTTCCAACATCGTTCATTAAAACATTTATATTAAAAGAGGTTGGTAATCTGATGGGAAAATTTATTCGTATAGATGTGGTTGCTACAAAGGTTGCTCGTGGACGTTTTACACGTATTTACGTCGAAGTTGATCTTTCTAAATCTCTTGAGATGAAATATTGCATTAATGTTGCAATGAGTGTAGGACGTAAGGGCACATGGCGACTTCATGCCCTAGGAATACTATTAACTCTAGGAATACTATTAACTCTTCTAAGGGTACTCGACAAAATTCTCATGTTAGATAAGAATGGTATGTGGTGGGAAGGAAATCAGATACCACTCCACCAACTCTGGTTATGGGTCCGACTAGTAGTATTGAGGCAATTGCTTAAGAGGCATCTATTTCTAAGGTTATTGTTGGACAAGTGGCTTCAATACTCAAGAGGGGGGTGAATTGAGTTTTACAAAATCTTTTCGCAAAGTACCTCCTTGATATTTTAAAGACTATTTCTTCAATAAAGTGATTTAATAAGAAGAAATCTAAATGTAAGAGCAAGTGTAGTGATCAACAAAGTAAGCAAGGATTATATAAAGACAATCTAAAATGCAATTTTAATGCTTAAATAAAGAGATTAAGGTTAGAGAAATTGCAAACTAGATGTATCCTGGTTCGGTCACCACCACCGTAACCTACGTCCAGACTGAAGCCGCTCGATCAATTCTTTTCACTAACTATCAAGCTTGAGGGTGCTTGACAAACCACTACAACCTTTCAAGACGTCGGGCTCTTGATGCCGTACAATTTTGTCACTCCAAATTTTCTTAGGAATTTGGTGACCTTTCAAGTTTATAGGGTTCACTTCTCTAACTACTCAATAAATCAAAGGAAGACATTTAATAATGGCTAAGTACTCTCAAAGTACAAATAACACAAGTTGAAGAACAATGGTTGTTGACACTCTTACAAGAGTAAAGCTCAAAGAGAATTTATGATCAAGAAGACAAGAATAATGCAAATAGGATGAGAATTAATGAGTAATAATGATCAAGAAGTGTGTCCCATCAACGGGAACAGTAGTCTCTATTTATAGAGGACCCCCATGGCCTTTTTCCTACTAATTTTTGCAAACTAGCCATTTTATAGCCGTTATTTTGTCTTCTGTACAGTAGGTAATGGATTACCATTGAGTGGGTAATCGATTACTATGAAGGGTAATCTATTACCAACCTGTTGAAAGGTTGGATTTCGCCCTAAAATGGTTTTCTCTTGATTCACATTAGTTTCAAATATTGTTTAAACATTTTATGAATATTGAGAACTACATTTTCATGCTAGGAATGTATTTGAATGTCAAACGATGATTTAATGCATGTAGTTCAAAAAATACTTTGAGCTTCGTTCACGTAAGAAATCAATTACCTTTTCGAATGATCCTAAGTCCTATACTATATTACGTTGAGATTGCTTGGACTTAGAGACTTCTCTTGAAGCTTGAGTCTTGATCTTGTTTAGACTTCTTTTTTATGGTCGCACCTTGAAGCTTTATTTCCATGCTTGTTTGTTATCATAAAAATCATTGAACCTTTGCATTGGTTCCACAATCTCCCCTTTTTTGATGATGACAAACTCAAATTGAGGAAATGATTAGTATAGCATGTATTTAGACAAATATAGTATTGAAACTCTCCCTTAATATATGATTGATATACAAGGTGAAAATCTAGATGTCATGTAATTCTTCCTTTTATATTTAAATTTTATTCTCCCCCTTTTTACCTTAATATATGCCTATGATTTTCTCAATTTACGTATCTTTCTCCCCCTTTGGCAACATCAAAAAGCATTAGTGTATAAATAGAAACTGTAAAACAATCCATGCAAGAAGTAAGAAGGAAAGCATGATAAACCATAAAAGGTCATAATAATCGACAATCTAATCAACCATAGTCCATAAAGCTAAAGTCCTAGAGACGCAAAATATCCAATGTAGCATAGCAAAATAGAAGCAGAAAATAAGTCCAAAAGCATAGAAAATAAGGATCAGGGACTAAAAGTCATCAGAGTCAGGTGGAGGCGGTGGTGGTAGAGATGGAAGAGGAGGAATGTGAAGATGATCTTCAATACGCTTCAGACGTAACTCCATATTAGCATGCCTGGAGTTCACAGAAGCAAAGCCCGATTCCACAGTAGTGTTTAAGCGATTAAGAGAAGTGAGAATGGAAGCCAATGTATGATCTGCTGAGGAAGAAGAGTCCGCAGGAGGATCAGCAGCCGGAGGATCATGGGAAGGATGGTCCTTAGCAATGTCAGCAGGGGCTGCTCTGGCTTCAGGAGGAGCATACGCCTTACACCATATACCATTAATTTTCTTAATTTGTATTTGGGCCAGCAAATGTAAGCCAAAGTTGTGCAGGTTATCTGACAGGGTCTCATCATCATCAAAGATTTGCTGATGGCGCAAAATCTCAATAATTGCACTGGCATAGGGAAGAGCACCAGAGGAATTCTTAGACTTGATCATTTGAGAGCAGATGTAGTAAGGCCAATTGAAGCTGATGTCATGACGTATGACCCACATAAGAAAGAATCACAATCAAGCACGCGGGAATAATTAGATGCCCGTGGTGATAGCATGTAAGTAACCACGTAATGCAGGATCCTGTTGTTTATAGTCAACGAAGAGACGATAAACTTGGATTGAGTGACTACGATTCTTGGTTCCACAATTGACTTCACAAAGGTGTATTTGTCATATTCAGGAAAGTCATACTCACCATACTTGTGTTCGTCATAGGCATGACCAAATATACAAGGCCATTCCTCAGGTGGAACAGAGATGGACTTTCCCTTGATGTCGGCCTTGAGGGTGTCACTTGCAAAGCTCACAGTGCAGTAGAAGGCCCTAACCATATCTTCTGAATATTTACGACTTAGGAGAGTCAACCGGAGGACCCGAGCATGAGTTAGTAGATCGCAAATTTCAAAGTCCTCATCACTAAAAAATTTAATATTAAAATACTTCGGAGCAATGATTTGGCGGGAGGCATAATGTTTCTTGAATGTGGCATACTGAGCAGTCGTGGAGAAGTACTTTCCATGAAGAGAAGAACCTCGGGGCCTCTTGCGAATAGAAGCAGATGAGGAAGCCATAGAGTCAAGTGAGAGTAGCAAGGGACAAATGGAAACCTACACAAGAAAATTTCAAGAAGTTAGATTAAAAAAAATCTCAGAATAATGGAAGCTGTCACCATCCAAGTTTGAACATGAATAACACAATATTTAAGACAACCGTGAAAATAGAATGTATATGAAGATAACTAACTAGGGCAAGCTGTGAACTACATCAAATTAATTCTAAAAGAACCATGTGCAGCTGAAAAATGCAAAGACAAACAGATATCTCTTGAAAAAGAATATAATGCATAAATATGCATTCGGCAGACATGAAGAGTGATTGGCCAAAAATATTTATCGAAGGAGTTGATGCACGCAGCCATACAGTGTATTTAGAATCCATGGAAATGATTTTTTTTTTTTTTAAAAAGAGAGAAGAGATTATGCATATAGGTATGCATATAACCAATTGGATACAAAACAGAAGAAGAGACATGCACACATAATCAATGCAGGATGCAAAATATCACAGAGCATATGGCAAAAATTAATTGCAAGGACCAACACTCGAATGCATAAAATGGGCATGCTGATCAGTACCAATAGGCAGATATATGGTCACAAAAATATAGATTAAAAAGAGAAGCATTACAGCCCTACAGTCCGATTACATAGTGGGATCAAACCAAAAAAAATAATCAACATTGATGTGAAATGCATACAACAAATGCCCTGCACAGATGGATAATTTAGAACTAATATAGAAGTGTAGCCAAAGGAAAAAAACAGATATCAGACGGCAGTCAACATGTAAGCTTGTGTGAAATATTGGGGCATTTAGGCATATAACCAGACAATGTGCACGCATATACCAGAAAATCATTTCACAGTTCACATTTTACAAAATCATTTCTGATACTAGGGCTTGCAGTCAAAATGAATCGGTCAAAACAGAAATCATGTCATGTTTTTCGCTATGTTCATACAGCAAAATTTGAAAGAAGGAAAATAAGATTTGAAAGAAGAGGACAACAACAACTTTATCTTAGAAAACCTAATGAGCAGAAGGCAAGGATGGAGAGGCAAGACCTTGATTGCAAAAACGTGAATGGAAGAGACCGAGCCCATACACGAATTGAAACTTCAAGACCGTGCGTGAAGATGAGGACTCGTGACCAAGGGAAAAATGGCCAGAAAAGAAAGAGGACGGGGAACAGAGAGTAGAGAGTACCATTTTTTTGATTTGAAAGAGAGAGGAACCAACTGAGACGTTTCTGGTCGCGAGTTTTAAACTGTTGTTTACCCTTGGTAATCGATTACCAATTGATGGGTAATCGATTACCCTTCTTGGTAATCGGTTACCAATGGAGTGGTAATCAATTACCAACCTGATTTTTGGGCTGATTCGAGACAGAAAAGACAGAGGAGAGATAAAGAGATGAATAACCCCTATTAATTTTAAACATAGGGAATGATTCAACAGAAGCCATGTAATAATTTTCAAAACCAATATTAGGTGGATTTAAGCATGAGATGTAAATGCTGTCATATGTAGGATGGATCAATGAGTCCAATTTCTCTTCTTAAGTTGTAAAATACTTCCTTTGGAGTGGTTTGGTGAAGATGTCAGCCAATTGCTTTGAGGATTCCACAAATTCCAAGATACAATCTCCACTTTGTACATAATCTCTTATGAAATAATGTCCAATATCAATATGTTTAGTTCTAGAGTGTATAATGTGATTCTTTATGAGGTTTATGGCACTAGTGTTATCACACCTTATGGGGATGTGATCAAGTTTAACACCAAAGTTCTTGAGTTGTTGTTTCATCCAAATGATTTGAGCACAACAACTACCGGCCGCCACATATTCGGCTTCGGCCGTGGAGAAAGCCACACTATTTTGTTTCTTGCTATGCCAAGACACTAAAGAGCAACCAAGAAAGTGGCAAGTGCCACTAGTGCTCTTCCTATCCAATTTGTATCCCGCAAAATCGGAATCGGAATAGCCTATTAGCTCACATGATGCACCCTTAGGGTACCATAATCCCATTTGTGAAGTGCCTACAAGATATCTCATAATTCATTTTATGGCACTTAAGTGTGACTCCTTAGGATTAGCTTGAAATCTAGCACACATGCACGCACTAAACATAATATCCGGCCTACTTACGGTTAAGTAAAGGAGTGAGCCGATCATACCTCGATATTTAGTAATTTCTATGGATTTACCTCCTTCATCCTTGTCTAAAGAGCAAGATGTACCTATGGGAGTATCAATAGCCTTGGAGTTGTCCATTCCGAATTTTTTGAGTAACTCCTTGCAATATTTGGCTTGATTGATGAATATCCCATCCTTTTGTTGCTTTATTTGAAGACCAAGGAAGAAGTTTAGCTCTCCCATCATAGACATCTCAAATTTGCTTTGCATAAGATTAACAAACTCTGCACAAAGATGAACGTTAGTGGCACCAAAGATAATATTATCCACATAGATTTGTGCAAATAATAGATGATCATTTTTCTTCTTTATAAAGAGAGTTGTGTCCACTTTTCCTCTTGAAAAGCCTTTTTCCAAAAGAAATTTGCTTAATCTTTCAGACCAAGCTCTTGGAGCTTGTTTTAAACCATATAAAGCCTTTTTGAGTTTAAAAACATGGTTAGGTAAATCATGATCTTCAAAATCGGGAGGTTGATCAACATATACTTCTTCTTGAATATATTCATTTAAAAATGCACTTTTAACATCCATTTGAAAAACTTTAAAATCCATTATACATGCAAATGCAAGTAATAATCTAATAGCTTCTAATCTAGCAACAGGAGCATAAGTTTCATCATAATCAATATCTTCCTCTTGATTATAACCTTTAGCAACAAGTCTAGCTTTATTTCTAGTAATTATGCCATTTTCATCAAGCCAATTATTGGATAATCATTTGGTTTTGGCACAAGTTCCCAAACTTGATTTCTTTCAAATTGATTTAGTTCTTCTTGCATTGCCAAGAACCAATGTTCATCAATAATTGCTTCATTTATGGTCTTAGGCTCAATTTGAGAAACAAATGCTAAGTGATTACAAATATTTCTAATTGAGTTTCTAGTGGTTACCCCTTTGGATATATCACCAATTACCACATCAATGAGATGTCCTCTAGCTACTCTCCAATCCTGTGGTAGATTGTTCCCGCCATTGATTTGTTGACTTGGTGTTTCGCCATTGTCTGCTTCATCTTCTTTTTGTCTTTCATCGTTCTCT
>NW_026900145.1:0-13650 GCF_033153095.1 Gastrolobium bilobum
GAGTCAAAGTCATGATTCAGAAAGAGATCTTTCACCTCGATTTGGAAACGTCCAATACCGAGGTTTGTAGCGTGAGATACGCTCTGTTCTTAACAGGTCGTGTTGGTGGATGAATTTGGGGTTAGAATTTCCATTCTTAGTAGATCCATTCCTCCATTCCTATTGGGGATCATATCATGTGGTAATCAGAGCTCAGTTCTAGGATTGGAATTGGGTTTGATTTTCTCCATTGTTTCCATCAATTCTGATCACACATTTGGTAACCCTAATCCCTAGTATTTGTGTTTTTAATTTTGAATTGTGCAATTCTGTTTTTAGCATTTGTTGTTGGTTCCTAATTTGTTTCTTTGATATTCTGTTTGTTTCAATTTCTTGTTGTGTTCATAATTTCTACACTTGTGTTCTTAAGGATCATCCTATGTTCATCATTGTTCCTGATTTTTAATCCTTTCGATCCATGTTCCTTGAGTATTATGCTGTTAGTGTGTTAAATAATAGCTTGTTTTGTGGGGAATTCAATCAAATTCAGTTTAGCATTACTGCAATCTGAATTTTTCATTCCAAAATTACAAATTCCATTTTATTGAAGCATCAGGTTTTATAAAAAAATATAATATATATTATATATATGTCTTCCTTGAATAATTCCTTCAATTTGGTTTGGTTTTCTTTGTCTTGCCTTCTTTGACATATTTCCAATTTGTATTGTGTCATTACGAATTCTTGAGTTTGGGATTGTACTCTTGAGTGTTCTTGGAGATTCTGTTAAGAACTTAAAGAGAGAGCTATTGAGAGGAAAAATGCAAGAGAGCACACTACACAAAAGCCTAATAGAGAGCAACAAACACGAGTGATACATTTTAAGAGTGTAAACACGTGAGCGAGTGGTGAGGTCCAATTTCTTTTATTCTTGTTCTTTTCCTTGAATTATGGCAGGTGCAGGTGGCGAAGGTAGCCCTCCTCGTGAGAGAGAAAACATGTTGCTAATCGATGCCATTATGGATCGAATGCAAACGATGATAAGGGAGCAAACAGAGGACTTATATGAGAGAATTGAACACTTAGAAAATCAAGGGAATCATGATGATAATGGACATAGAGGGAGGGATGAAAGAAGGAGAAGAAGAGATAATGAGAATGTTGCTAGAGATGACAGAATTGAAGGGGTGAAGTATACCATCTTTTAAAGGAAAAAGTGATCCGGAGGCCTATTTGCAGTGGGAAATGAAGATTGAGCATTTATTTTCATGTCACAACTATACTGAAGAAAAGAAAATGAAGGTGGCAGCAATGGAGTTTAGTGATTATGCTCTCATTTGGTGGGACCAATTGCAAAAGGAGAGGGTAAGATATGAAGAACCATTGGTGGATAGTTGGGTGGAGATGAAAAGGCTAATGAGAAGAAGATTTGTTCCTTCCCATTATCATAGAGACCTTCACAATAAACTTCAACGGCTTACACAAGGTAACAAGAGTGTAGATGAGTATTATAAAAAGATGGAGGTTTCCTTGATTAGAGCAAATGTTAGTGAGGAACGAGAGGCTACTATGGCACGTTTCTTGCATGGACTGAATAGTGACATAAGGGATGTTGTGGAGTTGCAAAATTATGTGGAGTTGGAGGGTTTAGTGCATCAAGCTAGTAAGGTAGACCAACAACTCAAGAGAAAGGGTGTCATGAGGAAAAACTCTTCTAATTTTAATTCTTCAAATTGGAAGGACAGAAATAAGAAGGAGGGAGGTACTTCATCAAGCAACCCACTGCTGCACCTCAAAGGACTCAAATTAAGTCCAATGAGACCCCTAAGAAGATAAGGAATAGTGAAATAAAATGTTTGAAGTGTTTGGGAAGAGGTCACATAGCTTCAAAATGTTCAACTAAGAAGACTATCTTACTTAAAGAGGATGGAGAGATTACTAGTGAGTCTTCTTCAGATTCTGCCTCACATGATGAAGAAGATGAGTATATTGGAGAAATAATACCGGAAGGAGATTTGTTTATGGTAAGAAGGATGTTGGGTAGCCAAGCAAAAGACCTGGATGATAGTCAAAGGGAGAATATTTTTCATACTAGATGCCTTATCCAAGGAAAGGTATGCTCTTTAATTATTGATGGAGGGAGTTGTACCAATGTTGCAAGTGCTAGAATGGTGTCAAAATTGGGTTTGGAAACCAAACCTCACCCGTTGCCACACAAGCTTCAATGGCTTAGTGAGGATGGTGAAGTGACTGTAAGCAAACAAGTTGATGTGAACTTCTCCATAGGAAAGTATGAGGATACAATTTTATGTGATGTGGTACCAATGGAGGCTTGTCATTTGCTTCTAGGGAGACCTTGGCAATATGATAAGAAAGTTATTCATGATGGTTACACCAACAAATTCTCTTTTGTGCATAAAGAACGCAAGACTATTCTTGCACCTTTGACTCCAATAGAAGTTAGTGAGGATCATTTGAAAATGAGAGATAAAAGAAAGCAAGAGAGAAAAGAAAGTGGAGAGAAAAAGGGGAAAGAGAGAAAGAAAAAGAGAGAAAAAAGAGAGACAAACACAAAATTTGTTTATAAAAAAAAAGAGGTGAAAAAGGCTATGCAATTGAAAAAGCCAATGCTCTTACTTTTGAGTAAAGAGAGTAATAATATCAAAGATGCAAGTCCTACTAACTCTCTTCCAAATGAGGTTTCTTCTATGTTGCAGGAATTTAAAGATGTTTTTCCTAAAGAGGTTCCTCATGGGTTACCACCTCTAAGAGGTATAGAACATCAAATTGATCTCATTCCAGGGGCTTCATTGCCTAACAGACCAGCCTATAGGAGTAACCCACAAGAGACTAAAGAGATTCAAAGACAAGTTGAAGACATGATGCAAAAAGGATGGGTGCAAGAAAGCCCAAGTCCATGTGCAGTTCCAGTCATTCTAGTACCTAAGAAAGATGGAACTTGGAGGATGTGCACTGATTCTAGAGCCATCAATAACATCACGGTAAAGTATAGGCACCCCATTCCTAGATTGGATGATTTATTGGATGAATTGCATGGTGCTTGTGTCTTTTCTAAAATTGATTTGAAAAGTGGATACCATCAAATTAGGATTAGAGAAGGGGATGAATGGAAAACAGTTTTTAAAACTAAATATGGGTTGTATGAATGGTTGGTTATGCCCTTTTGTTTAACTAATGCACCTAGTACCTTCATGAGATTAATGAATCATGTGTTAAGGGAATTTTTAGGGAAGTTTGTTGTAGTGTATTTTGATGATATTCTGATTATAGCAAATCCTATGATGATCATCTTGTACATTTGAGGTATGTTGTGGAAGCACTAAGGCATGAGAAATTGTATGCTAACATGGAAAAATGTGTGTTTTGTATAGACCATGTTGTTTTTCTTGGTTTTGTTGTTAGCTCACAAGGAGTGCAAGTTGATCAAGAGAAGGTGAAATCTATTCAAGAGTGGCCAACTCCTAAGAATGTAAGTGAGGTGAGAAGCTTTCATGGCTTAGCTAGTTTCTATAGGAGATTTGTTAAAGATTTCAGTACCATAGCTGCACCCTTGAATGAAGTGATTAAAAGGCATGTTGGTTTTAAATGGGGTGAAAAACAAGAGAAAGCCTTTGCTGCCCTCAAAGATAAATTAACTCATGCACCTATTCTTGTATTGCCTAATTTTTCTAAATCTTTTGAGATTGAATGTGATGCATCTAATGTAGGGATAGGGGCTGTTTTGATGCAAGAGGGGCATCTCATTGCCTATTTTAGTGAAAACCTTAATGGGGATGCTCTTAATTATTCCACATATGATAAGGAATTGTATGCATTGGTAAGGGGTTTGCAAACATGGCAACACTATCTCTTGCCCAAAGAGTTTGTCATCAACAGTGACCATGAGTCCTTAAAGTACTTAAAAGGACAAGGCAAGCTTAACAAAAGGCATACCAAATGGGTAGATTTCTTGGAGCAGTTTCCCTATGTGATCAAGCACAAGAAAGGTAAGTCTAATGTAGTTGTTGCATATGCACTTTCAAGAAGGTATGCTTTGTTCTCTACTCTTGAAACTAAGTTCATTGGTTTTGATCATATTAAGGCATTGTATGAGCATGATCCAGACTTTGCACAAATCTATGAAACTTGTGTGGATGCTGCTCAAAATGGACTCTTTACGCATAATGATTACTTGTTTAAAGAAAAGAGATTGTGTGTTCCTAAAGGTTCCATTAGGGAATTACTTGTGAAAGAGGCACATGCGGGGGGGATCAATGGGACATTTTGGAATCCAAAAGACTCTAGACATGCTGCATGAACATTTTTATTGGCCACACATGAAGCGTGATGTACATAAATTGTGTGAAAGATGCATTGTATGTAAGCAGTCTAAATTATTGCCTCATGGGTTGTATACTCCTTTACCTATTCCAGATTGCCCTTGGATTGATATTTCTATGGATTTTGTGTTAGGACTACCTCAGTCTAAAAATGGTAAAGATTCTATTTTTGTTATGGTGGACAGGTTTTCTAAGATGGCACATTTTATTCCGTGCAAAAAAGTTGATGATGCAATCCATATTGCTGATTTGTTCTTCAAGGAAGTGGTAAGACTCCATGGACTTCCAAGAAGCATTGTCTCTGATCGTGATACTAAATTCTTTAGCCATTTTTGGAGGACATTATGGAGAGAAGAGGATTACAATTTGAGGACAAATTCTTCTAAAGAAGGAGGGAATGATGAGGACATAGGAGGTGGCATGACCAAGACAACAAACTTGGAGGACATACAAGGTCTTGGAGGTCCAATGACAAGAGCAAAAGCTAAAAAGGCTAAAGAGGCTCTAAATCTCTTGGTGACCACTTTACTTGAGACAAGCCCAAGTCTAAAGGAAGAAGAGCCCAAAATGATACACTTAATTCAAATTGAAGACTTTGAAGAATAAGCCGCAATGGATATGCATGAAGGCTTTATTTTTACTTGGCCCATATTCTGCACTTAATTTTATTTTTCTTATATTCAGTTAAACTTTTGTAATAAGGCTTATTGGGCTGGATTATTGGGCTGTCTATTTTCTTTTATGTGTAACCACTTTTAGGTTAAATTCAATATGGATGTTGCCCACTGTATAAGGGAATACCATAGCTTTTGAAGGGGAAATTGAGAATAAAAAGATAACCTTTTTTTTTGGTGAGAGACTAGCTTCTCTAGGGTTCTTTTGAGAATCTCAGAACTTATCAAGGGTGCTAATCCTTGTGGCGTTCATAGGCTTATCAATCTTTGGATTGTGGCGCCTTCCAGTTATCGTTTCTTGATTGTGTTCACAAATTCTTGTATCAAACCCTATCACCCAAACCTTCAATTTTCGTCCAAAATAGTCTAAGTTCATATCTCCTGATATATGTGTCGGATTTCGGTGATTCTTGAGTCAAAGTCGCGATTCAGAAAGAGATCTTTGACCTCGATTTGGAAACGTCCGATTCTGAGGTTTGTAGCGTGAGATACGCTCTGTTCTTAACAGGTCGTGTTGGTGGATGAATTTGGGGTTAGAATTTCCATTCCTAGTAGATCCATTCCTCTATTCCTATTGGGGATCATATCACAGTTGATGGCAACGGTAGGAAGTGTATATGAGTAGTGTAGAACACATGAGCATGCATGCATTATCACAGTGGGTACTTATGTACCGAGTCTCTGGCCAGTAGACAGTTTTTAGCCTTCGGGCAAATATCGGACTTCCACTGGATAAGTCTCCGAGAGGGAGTTCCAGTTGACCGAGGGTCATGGTGTGTGATTTGGGTATGAGCACACTAGGAATGTCTCAGGTGTTTTGGATGGTTGGGGCATCATGGTTGTGGTTCAATATGGAGAGCATATCTCCCTCCATCGAGGTCCAATAGGGACGTGCCATACGCCATTTTGAAGGTGGAGATGTCCTCTACCTTGTGTAAAAATTTGGGAAAAATCTGGGTTGGTCTTCGACTTGAAAAAATGGAGGAACGCAGACTGCTCATGTGCCTACTGCACATGTGGCAGTTCTGGTCCAGTTTTGGAAAATTAATTCCCGCTTCGTTTCTCAGTCAAATTAAGCGTATGATATATCAAATCGAAGATTGAGGTGTCTAGTTTATGGTGTAAAAATTTGAGAGCAATTGGATTAGTGGATTCAGTGCGGTAATTCGTGGAGTGTGAGAGGTTTTGAGCTGTTTTGGGGTTGGTTGGTTGTTTTGCTTATCCAACTTCAAACGGAGATAACCGGAGTAAATGAGCTTCGAATTGAGCGTGTGACAGCTATTTGAAAAGGGAATTAAGTAAGACAGAGATATAATCTGAGAAGAAGGTCTGGTTGTGAACGGTGTGTTCGCTAATCAATGAGTGAACCATGTTCGAAAGGGTAAAAATGTACAGTTTTGTAATTGGCTAAGTGGGTTTATGGGAACCCCTTAGTAACTTATGATAAGTAAAGTGTGATGTAAAAATAGATAAAATAAATATTCCGCAAGAGTTAACAGTTATAGTCACAGCTTCTAATTATTACGCGTTATATTGTTTTAAATGCTCGCGTAATAATCGGAAAAAGTTTATTCGTATTTTTATAAATGAATTATTGTGATTGTAACTGCGCTTAATATCATAATTAATGTTAACAATACCGGTACGTAACGGGCTGTTACAATTCTCACCCACACCAAGTGTTTAGGAGAAGATTTCATGAAGAAAGGTGACAACTTGGCTCACAAGAGGTGGAGGAGAGGTGTTGGCAAGGTGGCTAGTTGCAACTCAGAAAATCTCACGTAGCAAGTCAATAAAATGACCTAGGATCATGTGCCATGGCTTTATATAGGCCACTTAAGTTTTAATCACGCAGTATTATCATTAATAGCTACGCTTAGCATTTTAATCCCAAACTTTGGAATCTGACCCTTCTCATTTTTCTAAGATTTATCATATTTTTATATTATTTTTCGCAGCACCTTTCCGGTACGCGCTTTTCATAGCCAGTATCAGTTTCTGGCACCAGTTCTCATTATTTTAACATGAAACTTGTTTTACTAGTCCTATATAATATTCTAGGAATTATCATGCACTTATTATAATTTTTCGGGATTCTTTTTCGGTACGCATTTATACCGAGTAGCAGAACCAGTATCTGCACTTTTCGTCCGAAAAGCGACTTTCAGCATTATTAACCACTTTCTATATTTATTTAAGCCTTATAATAATTATTAGGGTCAATTATGGAATTAATTCCTAATTTCACATAATTAATTAATTAACTTCATTAATTAATGGTGCAGTTTCTTACATTCACCCACCTTTTTAAGGATTTTGTCCTCAAAATCAGAATATACCTGTCTCTGAAGTCGGGATACTACCGGAGAAGCTCATCCTCTCGCTCTCAGAATTACCCTTCCGAAATTCATCCCGTTCATCGTATTTTGACCATCGAAATGATCTTGCTCCTCAGCTGCTTCTCGCCACGATCGAGAAATCCTGAGTGGTATGACAGGAGATCTTTAGGTTCTCCCGAACCTCCACCACATCCGATTGCATCACGTGTTAGTATATGGATGTCCTAGAGACAAACTTTTGATTAGATTAGGACATATGTGGACCTTTTATATTGTCGCAAATAAATAAAAACACTCTTTATCCTGTTTCATATTTTGTCTCAATATTATAGTTAATATTTTTATATGAGTAACCGGATGAAACCCTTGGAATAAAATAGGTATCTCTTCAGTATCTGTGATGAGGTCACGATCATGAGGATTCAAGGATACTGGATGGTTATTCCTAATTTTATGTTCCTAGTCTAGAGACACTGAGAATAGGAATCAGTGATCTCGGGTAAGACTAGCACGACTTATCTACTTGTATTCGAATGCAAGGTAAAGACCTCATGAGCTACAAATATGGAGATGTCTTAGCTAAATTCGTGGGTGGACCTATAAGGGTATAGCTCACACTGAACAGACCCACAAAGAGACTCTATGAGGAAATCTTACAAAAGTATCATTAGAGCAGTCTCTTAATATTTGGGTATGTCTTTCCTTAGACCATAAGTTGTCACCTAGACTGTGTTCTAGAAGGCATGTTTTGATTGTATACCTCGTCTGCCTGAAACATGGAGACTCATAGGTATACTTTTGGGCATGTCCTGAAAGAGCACAGGCCTAGGGTGATAAGCTGAAGGAATTCGTCAAATCTCTGTAAGGGAATAAGTTATCTGTAAACCGAAGAAATCGGGATGACATTTACAGGACTCGGGAATCTATGCATGGTAAAAGAGATCATGAGATGATCTGCCTTTAGAGTCAATAAATTGAAGATTCTCTATTTCGAATAAAGCTTACCCTAAACCGCAAGGGTTTATACGTTTCCTTGCCCTAGGTTCAATGGGAAGGTAACCGAGACGAAAAGAAATACATACGGTAAACAAATATGTATAATAGGATGATTATGTCATTAACCTAACTAGCTCTGGGGCAACAAAGCATTGCTAGTGCTCTGTGTTGTCATTAGATGGGTTGTAGGCTTGTTGGGCCCAAGCCCATTTATGTCAGTGGCTATGTTAGGCCTAATGGGTCACACACTAACACCTTATTGTCATGATGATATAGCATTAAAGATATTGGGCCTAATAATGGATGTTAGCCCAAGAAGAAGTTTGGAAGCCCACCTAAAAGGGAAAAGGGCGCATGGATGTAATGGGCTTGGATGGTCCAGGACATTACTAATTAATTTAATTAGTTAAATTAATTATCAAATATTTAAATTTTGAATTTTGAATTTGAATTTTGAATTTTGAATTTGAATTTGGAATTTTGAAATTTCAATTTTGAATTTGAATTTTGAAATTCGAATTTAGAATTTGAAATTTGAATTTTGAATTTTGAATTTTGAATTTAGAATTTAGAATTTAAATTTAGAATTTGAATTGTGAATTTAAATGTTTGAACGTTTGAATTTAAATGTTTTAATTCGAATTTGAATTGGCTACGAAAAGTTGTTTCATAACAAAAGGATAAGATAAGATCTTGTTGGAACAAATCCCTAGGATCAAGAGGAGATCTTTGATCACATCCAAGGCTGAATTTGGGGCGCCACTTTGGTTGTTGTGAGTGTCATCTTGTCAACCAAATAAGCTCCAAATCATATTTGGTTTGTTGAGAGAATCAGTGAGCTAGTTGGTTCAAATTTGAATGCAACTGCACAACGTATCTGGACTATTTTTGGGGCTGAATTGGGCGCACCATATGGCTTGTCATATGATGGTTGTTAAGTCAGATTTTTGTTAAGATATTGACTTGATATCGTGAGGATATGATAGGAGGTTGTTGGCAAGATTTGATTTTGCAACAACTCTATTTTACTCTCTATTGGGTGCTACTTATGGTTAGATTTTTAGAGAAAAATCTGATCCAATTTTGTTAGTTCTCTCATCTCCTTTGGTCATCCTTTTGTTAGGGTTTTTCTTAAGAGGTTTTGAAAAATAACCTAGCCATAGATCATCAAATCCATGCGCTACTTTTGTGAATTTTAAGCTAAAAAATTCACTCTTCTAAACACCTTTACCTAGCCTTCTCCTTCACACATTGGACGCCTAGCAAGCTTTTGTGGTGATCAATTGGTGGCTTTTCAAGAAGAGTTCTTGCATCTTGACGTGAGGTGGTGTGGATCAACGTTAGAGGGTTTGAACCCTTCAAACCTGACACTGATCTCCTTGGTGTTTAAATCACAAACAAAGGTAACATCATATTGTCTTAAAGCATAAGTCTTGATTGCATGTGTGATTCTGCATGGAAATTTTTTTTTTCCTTCTCATATGCTTCGGTCTTCAAGGTCATTTAACTTTCAAGTGGTATCAGAGCCCGGTTGCTTTACTATCGGCGGGTGATGGTACTTTGTTTGTGAAAATTGTTTTTCATGGTCAAAAATCTTTAAAGGGTTAAAGCTTGAATTTTTGCATATGAATTTTGAATTACAATGCTTTAAATTGTTAAAGTTTTTGTTTTGATGAACATGTTAATGTCATTGCTATGTTCATATATCTATATGCAGTCATGGTTTTGTTTCTTTTTCTTTGTGAAAGTTTTAAAAGGAAACACCTTTTTGAAAGGGATGATTCGGCCATGAAGGGTACTTAGAGTACCTTGATTGTTTTCTTATTTTTTCTCCATGAATTATTTCATGAGCATAGCATGAATTTTTGTGACAAAATTTATCATATACATGCATATATGATTCAGTCGTTAAAGGGTTTATGGCTACATGCATGGTTTAATTTTGGGTTCTTTAAGAAAGAGTTAACAAAATTTGAATTATAAAGGTTGTTATATAATTCGGCCATTAAGAGAAAATTAAGAAAATTTGAATCATGATTCTTGTAATTATATTTTAATTGTTAAAATGTTAAGACGTGTGAATGAACATGTTTTATGATATTTGATATCTTGTGCTTGCAAAGTTGTCTAACCTTTCAGGTGCAAAAAGGAAGGGGATGGTCATGGTGCCCGAAATTTGAATTTCAAATTTTTAAATTAAAGGTGTAATTTTGCTCTATTTAAATTAGAGGTGTATTTTGAATTTTGTATTTTGTATTTTTTCATTTGTCCCTCCAAAGATGTTTTGGAGTTTCTTTAATCATTTGTAATTAGAGAATTAGGCTAGTGGCGTTTAGACGACAAACAGCCGTGGCTTGAGAAGCAAGATGGACGAATGTGCGAGCACCATGACTGTCTCAAATAAAAGTGTTTTATATGCTTGTATGATTTGTACGACTAGTATGCATGAGATAATGTATCGCGAATGTATGCTTTTATGACTTAAGACGTCTAGTATGCATGAATTGGACAAATCGCGTTTGTATGCCTTATTATGCACGCCCAATTGCGACTAGTGTAAACCGATAGATGTTTGACATAGGTTACGACTAGCATGATAACATACATACGCGTTTGATGAGGCTTAGTAAACCCTAAATAAAAGGAACCCTTAAAAGGAATAAATTATTAAGCGCATGATTACCTCCCACCACCAATATTACTCAAACCTCCTTTAAATAGTGGTGCTCCACAACTCAGTTGGGACCCACTGTTTCGTTGAGCAAGAGTAGTATTAGAAGTGTGAGACACTTAGGGTGCTGGTTAATGCTTAACTAAGGCATAAGTTGCAGGCTCAGCCGGGCTTATGTGCTTAGGGTAATAGTGTTAGGTTGGTTGCATGAGATGCACCACTAAGTGACAAAGAGTTGTCAACCTAATGTTAAGAGAGGGTATGAGATACTGTTGATAAGGATCAACCCATTATTTAAATTAATCTTGCGGTCAGAGACGGGGGTTAAAATAAATAATCGCACTCTTAATCTCACTAAGGTAAAATCTAAAAGTAGATTAATCCTAAGTCAAATGGTAAGGGTCATTGACTTAGATAAAATAGTGGGAGGGGCAAACTATTTAAAGTCTTTAATAATTTGTTCTGATTACATGACAATATTAATTAATTAATCTTTACATATTTTTCAGTTTTTAGTATGACTAATCCACTGTCACTGCGCTCAATACTCGATACGAACAAACTGACCGATTCAAACTTTATGGACTGGTATCGGAACTTGAGAATTGTTCTTAGGACCGAAAAGATAGCTTACGTTCCAGATGCTGCATTACCCGTAGCTCTTAGGGAAGGGGAAGATGGGTTCGCGGAATTTGATTTCGAGGCCCACAAACAGCACATGGATGACAATGTGATGCCAGTCTGCATTATGTTGGCATCCATGTCGCCTAAACTGCAAAAGCAGCATGAGCATATATGGATGCTCCCTCTATTATCCTGCATCTCAAGGAGTTGTATGATATTAAAGGCAGGCATGAAAGGTATGAGGCCTATAGAGAATTATTCTCTTGTAGGATGTCTGAGAGCATGTCTATGAGTAGTCATGTTCTTAAGATGATCAGACTCATTGAGAAGCTAGGAAATCTAGGCTTCATCATGGATGCCGAGCTAAGTAATGACTTAGTCCTCACCTCACTTCCACCTTCCTTTAGTCAATTCATTATGAATTACAACATGCATGGGATGCTTGTGAGCTTGCCTGAATTGTTAAGTATGTTAACAACTGCTGAAGTGTCTATCAAGAAGGATAGGACACAAGCTCTTCTGATTGGTGGGCCTAGCAAGGCCAAGGGTAAGGGCAAGGAGCCTGCGAAAGGCAACTCCCTTAAGCCCAAAGGAAAACTCAAGAAAAAGAAAGGAAAAAAGAAGGGTAAGAATGCATCCAAGGACAAAAGCGATGTTGAGTGCTTCCAATATGGCAAGAAAGGCCATTGGAAGAGGAATTGTCCAGACTACCTGAAGAGTGTGAAGGACAAGAAGCATGGTGATGCTTCTACCTCAGGTATTTACATGATTGAGATAAATTATTCTTGTGCTAATTTGACTTCATGGGTATTGGATACCGGTTGTGGTTCTCATATGTGCAATGTGTTGCAGGTGCTTAGGAACCCTAGAAGATTGGAGAAGAACGAGGTGGACCTCTGCGTTGTTGATGGAGCAAGAGTTGCTGCTAATGCTGTTGGAGACACCGACCTTATTTTGCCTACGGGCCTTTTGTTGCATTTGAATAATTGTCTTTATGTTTCTAGCATTTCTAGAAACATTATTTTTATTTCTTGTTTAGAACAAGATGGTTTTGCTTTCACTATTAGGGATGGTACATTTCTATCGTTTCGAATGATATTGTTTTTGGTACTGATTCTTTAATAAATGGCTTATATGTTTTGGAAATGAGAACTGAAGTGCTCAATGTAAATGTGAAACGACCTAGGATAGATAATCAATCTTATCTTTAGCACTGTAGGCTAGGGCACATAAACGAAACAAGATTGTCTAGGATGCATGCAAATGGATACCTAGATTCCATGGATTTGGAATCCTATGGACAATATGAATCTTGTCTAGCTGGGAAAATGACTTGTCACAAGCCCAAAGGGCTTGAGAGTCATAGGGCTAGTGAGTTATTAGAACTCATTCACTCTGATGTTTGTGGGCCAATCTCTATAGAGGCTAGAGGAGGATACTCCTATTTCATTACCTTTACTGACGATAAATCGAGATTTGGGTACGTGTACCTAATGAGATATAAATCTGAAGCTTTTGAAAAATTCAAAGAGTTTAGGAATGAAGTAGAGAAACAGCGTGGCAAGATGATTAAGACATTGCGATCAGATCGTGGTGGTGAATATCTGAGCCATGAGTTTCAAGATTATCTGAGAGAAAATAGAATTCTCTCGCAGTTTACTGCACTTTAGACACCACACCAAAATTGTGTCTCCGAAAGGAGAAACAGGACCTTGTTAGACATGGTCAGGTCTATGATGAGTGAGACTCAACTTCCAAAATCGTTTTTGGGATATGCCTTAGACACAGCGGCATACCTTCTAAATAGGGTACCGTCTAAATCTGTTCAGACCACACCATATGAGATATGGAATGGTAAGAGACCCAACCTGAGTTACCTCAGGGTATGGGGATCGCCAGCATATGTCAAAGCGTTGGCATCAGACAAGCTTAGTGCTGAAAGTACTAAATGTATATTTGTGGGGTATCCCAAAGGTACTAAGGGATACTACTTTTACTCTATGGATGAACACAAGGTGTTTGTGTCC